>NW_008236219.1:858993-891466 GCF_000691975.1 Corvus brachyrhynchos | reverse complement strand
TATTTCCTACTTTTAACCCTCATCCTATGCGGCACAGCTGCTCCTGCAGGCCAGCACCTCCTGTATCTGTCGAAGCTGTTCTGACCATTAACAATGAATTTTCCACAGCTGGAAATCAGCCCTATTTTGCAGACTGTTCCATGTGAGCTGCTGTGTTATATTTATCTGTATTTGGAGTGTCGCATTGGGTTTCACTCTTAGTTTCACATTGAAGCAGCTGCTGTTTCTAGAGTTAATCATCAGAGAATGGTTTGGGTTGGAGGAGACTTTAAGTTCATCTCATTTCAAGCCCTACCACGGGCAGGGACACCTTCCACTAGACCAGGTTGCTGCAAGCCCCTTCCAACCTGGCCTTGAGCACATCCAGTGATGGAGCATGCACAATCCACATTTCACACATTTCACCCTTTCTGCATCTGCAGCACAAGGCACTCCAGACATGATGTGGGCACAACTCCTGCCCATCACTGTGGTGCCCCACTGCTGCCAACGGCTTCTACAGCAAGAGATTTTTTTTCTTTTCTTTTCTTTCCTTGTTGACTTTTGGAAGTAGACTGAAATAAAACACAGGGAAATCTCTCCATCTGGAGACCAGGAAGACTCATGTGTTTCTTTCACACATGAGATGGTGTGATTGTGTGTGGTGTTGAAGACCAGACAAATTCCCAGCCAAGCAGTGCAAGCCCAGGAATGGACTGCTCCTCTCTGCTAGTGGAGGAAAAACACACCTGAAATGTCACCCTTTTTTAACCTGTCTCCAACAAGAGGGCTGGGGGTTAGTTTGGTTGGATTTTTAACTCTTGTTTCTAAAAGAATAAGATAGCAAGTCTATAAAGATTTTTTTAATAAGCCTGAAAACAGAGAACAGTGACAGGCAGGCAGGAATCTTACATCTATTCACATCTGCTAGGAATCAGGATGCCCCGAAAATGCAAAGGTGCTGACCTGGGGGTCATGCACAAGTGATGGGGGCTGAGCTGAGCTTGGGCTGGGGCCATCTGATGAAGGGGCTGACAGACCTGACATTATTCATTTATTTTTTTATCCCGTGCAATGTGAGCTGGCTGTGTAGCCCAGCTTAATGCATTGGCCAAAATACCCTCAATTCTGAACCCCCTGACTTCCCAGTACACTGGGGTGAGATTTACAGCCTGTACAGGCAGAGCAGGATGGTTTGGGCAGGACCAGTGCAACTTGTTAAGTTCTTGGCCCAATCTACTCTCTGCACCAGCTGAATTAATGCCCATAACTCAGTTCCGTGGCAGCAAAAGGTCATCACCATGCAGCCCAGGGGGAAGATGTAGCAGTGTTAATGACCCTCGGTGCCTTGGCACACGATGCTTAGGTGACTTACATTCCTCACAGACGTGACTGGCTACTAAAGAAGCTCTCTACCTTTGGGGTTTTTTCCCTTGTGATTTTATTTGTCCCTTATTCCTGAAATTCATGAGAAAAGATGAAAACTCAGTGGCACAAAAGGCTCTTGCATGTCTTATCTTGAGTTTAGGAAATATGGGGATTATGGGTCTTATTTTCCAAATGCTTGTAGCTGAAAACAAAATGCATGAAAAAGAAAAAAAAAATTTTTCCAGTTCACAATACTAACTTTAGAAGAAAAAAATTTTTAAAAAAAGAGTTCTGCTGTGGTGCTTCTACCAAGCAAATCCCACATCCCAGAGGCTTGTTTAATTAAGCACTTCGGCACTAACCCTTGGCAGTCTATGGTGTCTTTGACACTTGTCCAAAGCCATCAGATTAAGGCAGTGAGCACAGCGAGAGCAGAGAGCCAGCTGTGCCTCGTAAACAAGACAAGGACTAAATCAAACGAGCAGCCCATCCCAATTTGCAAAGGTCAAACCACTGGCATTTCCAGAAGTGTAGCTCCCGTTCTCAGCACAGGTTTCTCCCACTGTTGGACACGGGTAATGCCATGTATGGCCCAATGACCACGTCGCTCCTGCGCCATCGGATGCCCAGCCCTGGAGCTGTGCGCTCTTCAGCTACTCTTTAATTAGAAGAGAGTATAGACACAGCTGGCACTGCAATCACCTGTAGTCATGGAAGAGCAGGGTGTGGAGTTATCTGGAGAGGAGTTTTCTTTACTGCAAGGAGTATTGCAGAGGGAGAGTTTTTAATGTTTTATTTAAGGCTATAGTAAACTCAACGTTAATGGGCTTTCACAAACTGGAGTTTCTGTGGAGGAAAGCTCATCATTTCTGCAGAGGATTTGCTTGGGGGCTGGCAAAGCCTGAGCCGAGCTGGGTCAGGCAGGAGAACCAGTCTGGCATCTCCCTTTTCTTCTTCTTTAAATAAGGCATGGCTAGGAATTTGGGGTGGTAGGGGTTTTTGAACAACTGTACTATTTCCTACTTTTAATCCTCATCCTATTCGGCACAGCTGCTCCTGCAGGCCAGCACCTCCTGTATCTGTCGAAGCTGTTCTGACCATTAACAATGAATTTTCCACAGCTGGAAATCAGCCCTATTTTGCAGACTGTTCCATGTGAGCTGCTGTGTTATATTTATCTGTATTTGGAGTGTCGCATTGGGTTTCACTCTTAGTTTCACATTGAGTCCAACATAATTACTTTAAAATACAGTGTCAAAGATGTTGTCTCAAGAGTTGATGGACCACAAAGAGAACCTAACTACTGGCTTATTATCATAGAATCATAGTATGATTTGGGTTGGAAGGGACCTTAAAGCTCATCTCATTCCAACCCCATGCCATAGGCAAGGACACCTTCCACTAGAAAAGATTCCTCCAAGCCCTGTCCAGCCTGGCCCTGATGGGGCACCCAAAACTTCTCTGGGCAACCCTCTCCTCACCCCTTTCTTCCTAGTGACTGTTCTGAAATGGTCCATTTCCTGCCAGACAGCTCAGCTTCAGCTTGCTGTCTTTATCCAGCCCATCAGCACATCAAACCCCAGTGCAGACAGCATCGCGTGCTGTGTTAAGCACAGCTGAGCTCCTCCAGGAAGGTGTCCTGCACTGGCTCAGACAGCAAGTGCCAGCCAGTCCTGCTCCCTCAGCACTTTTCCCATTCCCAAGCTTGCACAGCACAACGTCAGGTCTGTGTAAAACACAACTTCAGCTTTGAAGCTGGCTGGCTCTGGCATCCTACCATTAGCACGTAGGATGCCAACCTTGTCCCACAGCCAAAATTACTCAGTATTTTCTCTCAGTAAAATTATTTCAGTCCACTAGATACATTAGCTTGTTTATGATTTGTTAAGTATATTTTATTCTCTCAAAGCAAGGTATTTTCTCAAGCCTTAAAACTCTTAATGTGATTTTTTAAATTTATTTTTCATTATCTTCATTTTTCCCTATTTTCTATTTTTTTAATGGAGGAACGGGATGCATTCACATGAAAAGGGTTTGGCATTGCCCTTTCTTCCCTCACATGTGGACCACACTGGCAAAAACCCCCAGGGGTAGCAATTTCTAACACCAACAGGGCAGATAGAACATCAAGCCCAACCATTCCCCCACTCTGCCACCACTAAACCATATCCTTAAGTGCCACATCTAAATGTCTGTTAAATCCCTCCAGGAATGGTGTCTCCACCACTGCCTTGGGCAGCCTCTTCCAGGGCTTGACAACCCTTTCCATTAAGAAATTTTCCCTACCATCCAATCTAAACTTTCCCTGGTGCAACCAGCTATCACCATTCCTAGCACTGGTCCCTCCACAGCTCGTTCTGGTGTCAGAGCTTCTCCTAAAAGCAATAGGGCTGAACTAGATGAGCTCCCAGTGTTCTCAAGCATATTGTACTACTGCTCTGTGGGTTTATATTTAAGATTAGCTGGACATGTCTGTGTATTTAATTTATAATTATAATTTTTGTGGGAAAAATTAGTCTGTCTTTACATGGAGCTATTGTAATGCTGAGACACAGATTGCTAATTGTCAAAATGTCTAATAGCATCTTTGTAATAGTCCTAAGGCAAAAAATTTTGACTAGCACTATTTGCTGAAACAAATTCCATTTAATTAAGATATGAAATCTGGGTTGAAACACAGCCTAGCTTATCAACAATATTAACTGCAGCAGATACTGCTAGAGGTTATGTTTTGCGTTAAGGCTAAGTGGTAAAGGACAGGACCTTTTGGAAAAATTTCTGGTTTCCCTGTATAACAAGGTTAAGCTGACTCATTTTCTTGAGCAGTATTTTACTTTAGAAGCACAAATCAGTGTTGATGAGAACACCCAACTTGACAACTTTGGAGGCTGAAATCCTCTTTGTATCCCAAAAACTCCTTTCACCAGCACAGGCAGTTCTGTGTGCCCTGCCCCAAGGTCTGGAAAGCCTTGAACCCCACAGAGGTGCATGTGGGAGCACAGGGTCTGTGTCAGCAGGACCATCACCACTTCTGAGTTCTTCTCAAAACAGGTTGGAGGTTAAAAACCATCCCTCCTTGAAGCACATCAGCAGAAACCATGGGTTTCATCCCAGGGATGCAGAGGTTGCTGTTCACCACTCGTCAACTGAGACTCGTTAATGCGTGGAGGGGTTGTGTGAAGAGCCAGCAGCTCAAGGTCTGCAGCATCCCATATGGCAGTAAAATTATTCAAGGAGAAATTATGCAGATAGTCAACAAGTTCAAGCTGCAATGAATTATGCTGAAAACATCAGCACAAGTAACAGTCAATTTGTGTTAATGGTCAACGAGCACAGTTCACTTGTTTTCTCCTGTTTGAGGCCCTGGGGGCTCAGGGATATTGGGATGCTCTAACAAACACCCTATAGCTACAGCTCTTACAACGTTCTGTGACAGCACTTGTAAGTTAGCAGGACAAAAATGTCTGGTAGTAACAGCCATCATGCAAAGGACACAGCACTTCATCCACCAGTTTTCCAGATGTACCAGAGGGCAAGTGTGGGAGGAAAAAGGGCAGCAGGGAAGGTGCTGCTTTAATTACTGCAGTTTCAGCTACAGGCTGACTCCTAACATGCTACAAGGGGGAATTGCTTCCAACAAACAGGGGGCAGGGTTAGATTAGTTATTAGGAAGAAATAACCACCTGTGAGGGTGGCAAGGAACTGGCATAGGGTGCCCAGAGAAACTGGGAATATGCTGTCCCTGGAGGCACTGAAAAAGCATGCAGATGTGGCACCTGGCGACATGGTTTAGTGGTGGTCTTGGCAGTGCTGGGTTAATGGTTGGACTGGAGGATCTTAGAAGTCTTTTTCAACCTAAATGATTATGTGATTCTATGACGCTGAATGAAGCACATATTTTAGAAATAATAACCAGGTTTGTGTCAAACATCCTTAAAAACACCACCAAAGCAGGAGGGAGGCTGATACAGTCATCACACATCAGGCAAGGATACAGAAGTGATTTGTGATTATTTAGATCCTTGCAGCAATAAAATCAAACCCTCCGTCTGTGGTTTCCAAGTGTTTCTTTGAGTGAGCCAAGCAAATCCCTGAATTATCATCTGCAGCAAACAGAAAACAGACACACTTTTAAGCCAGGCTGTAAATATCACCGAAAGCACACCTTGACCAGTAAATTAGGGGCTGTGGTGGCAATGGTGTTAATGCAAGCTGGGAAGGAAAGGCTCACTAGGGGAAAATAATGTATTTGTGGTGTTGAAGGAGAGAGGCAGCTAATGGATGCTGGTTGTGTAGCGCAACTGACTCATGAAACCCCTCAGATCATTGTCAAGAACCTCACAATTGATGGGCAGAATTGACAGATGGAAAGATTTACACTTCTTTTCACACCTCCCTGGGAAGGCTGGGATGATCCAGAGCATGCTGTGAGTTTGCTGAAAACTCAGTGTCAGAAAAAGCAGTCAGTCACCCAGCCCTGGGTCCAGGCTGCCAGTTCTCAGATCATCAATAAAGTGGAATATGGCATCTTCAGGAGTTTGCTGTCCTTTCACCTCAAAGCAAAAATATTTGCTCAATGAACTTTATGACTGGCTGGAGCTGTGTCTGGAGCTGGAAGCTGAAGGAGCACATGAGCTCCAGCACCAAGGGGGAAACCTGGGATCCTGCTCTGCATGAAGCATATGGTGGTCCCAAAGACACATCTGTCACCAGGAAGGGTGTGTGTATGTGTGTGACTGAAACCCAAAGGTGGTCCATAGGTACCCCAGGACAGGAAAACTGGCTCCACTTCAGCAGAGTGAGTCTCACTACAGTGATGCATTGTATAAACACATGAAAAGGAGTAGGAAAAAATAAGGAAAGTTTAGTACAGAATTTAAATGGAATATACAATGCTGTCAACTCTAGTAATATTGGCATTTCAATTCATTAAAAGTCCAGACAAATTAGATGTTTGTATTCATTTAAAATAATTTCTCCTCTTTGACCTAGCTTAATTTATCATATTATGTCTTTCTGCAGTGCTTAGCCAAGCTGCTGTTTAAATGAACCCAAAGGAATATACGAGCAAAATATTAAGTAGTTGTCATTAACAACAAGGTCCATTAAAATCCAGCACCACAGCTTCCGTACAGCTATTTTTCCAAGCCAAACACAAACTATTCTCCTACAAATGTAGGATTTGTGTTTCTTGCTGTATTAAAGCCAAAACACCTTCTGACAGTGTTTTCACAAATAACGCATGAATCTGAACTGTAGTCACTGCAAAGAAAAAGAAGCAGCAAAGGGGAAGTGTTGTCTCTCAATATAAGCAAATCCTTATTCAAATAATATTTACTCTTTGTTTCCTAATAAAAACCTCCCATGTTTCTGCTATTTCATATATACATTTTCAGATTTTCATGTGGTTTTTATGAGTAGCTACATTTTGGTGGTGAAAAGAAGCTGGATAATCAGCAAACATCTACCCAAACATTCAAATACTCAGTTTTGGAAATTAATTTTTGTTTATGTCAGTCCTGGGTCCAACACAGGGTAGCATTTAGGCACTCACTCAGAGTTACAGGTAGCCCATGAGTAAGCTTCTCTCATAACTGCGTTATTCATGTCTCCATCATCAGAAAAAGATAGTGTCAGTGAAGGCTATATAAATTATATTTATCCAGCAGGCTTAACCAAAGACATTAGAATCTTGCTAAGGATACATAAATGTGGTTGTCAGATGGGGAGAGGGATAAGGAGAAAATGCAGGACTTCCCCAACATCTGGAGCAAATCAGGGACAGAATGGAATTAACTGGTTAAGACAATGCAAATATTAACTATAGCTAACATAACCTCAAAAGATCCTTTCCAGGACGTTCCCCTGGTAGATGCCAGCAAAAGCCATTAGTGTAGTTTAATAATAGCATAGATTAGATAGATTGATTGATTGATTGATAGATAATCAAGTGGCTCTCCAAAGATTATATGGATTTTTGTTACATTTAGCAGGCAGGATATGCCATGCAGCAAAAATATTCTTTCCTCTATTTCTCCTACAGCACCAAAGTCTGTGGCAAGGCATTTCTGCTGTTTTAGCTCTACCTTATTAAAAGCTTTTTACAGAAGACTTAATTTAAATGTACACTTCTGCTGTTCCTGGCCATGGTTCCCAGGTGAGCAGGTTGACTCGTAATGTCACAACTACCATCTGTTGACTGTCTGGGGTGTTCAGGGGGATCTTTCCATGTGGTCTGATTTGATTTCTGCCTGAAATCCATGATTTTCCTTTGGATGACATCCAGAAAAAACCTGCAATTTTTCATTTTGAAATATGGTTTGCAGCTTGCTACATGCTAGCTGGAGAGCTGAGAGATCCTTGGGGAAATGAGTGACATCAGCATGAGCCATTTGTCATAATGACTCAGAAAATTACAGGATAAGATGTACATATTAGCATGACAATAGGAGGAGGGCTCACTTGTTCTCCCCATCAAGCAAGTGGGACTTTCTGCCCCAAACCTACTCCCCTCTCACCCCACACTGAGCATGGTTTGTGGAGCAACGCCAGTGATGGACCCAGCCTCCTTCACCGCAATTCAAGCTGAGCTGAGAATAGGAGAGAGGTGGCACTTTTTCAGCTTGAAAGAAGGAAGGTCAGTTATGTGTGGAGAGGACAATTAGTTAAATATTAATAAATAAAATTTTATCCATCAGCTAAGCCTACAAAGGCTGGACTAGTCTTGGAGCATTCCTTTTGCTCTGTGCTGCAAAGTCTCTGCAGGTACCCAGCAGGAGATGGACCTTGTGATAAGGGGCACATCAGAGATGTCCCAGCAAAGGGCTCTCCAGGGCCAGCTGGCCTGCTGGGAGCAGCAGGACTCTGCCTGGTGACAGGTGAGCAGGCCGAGGCACAGGGATGCACAGCAAAATATCGATAAATAAAAGCCACAGCCCAGGGAGTTCTCCCTGGTAAGGCTGTTGCAGCCCATCTCTAGATATGTCTGTGTGTGAGTAGAAGTTTCTCTTCTTGTTCAGTAGCAGCTCAGAGCTCAGAAAGGGACCTCTGCCATACTGCCTTATAATATAATAATATATGTGTGATATCTGAAGATCAAGACCATTTCTCTATTAAATTAGATAACAAATAATTAGATAATTTTAATTGACTCTATGAATCTTCTAGAGAGTAAACTGCTTACAGGCAGCTAATGCAATACACTTGCTTTATAAGCAGAGAGCAACATCTGTTACCATGAAGAGTCTGCAGCAGGCATAAGGATTCTGTGCACACGCAGCCGTAGTTAGAGTAAATGTATCATTAAGTTGGTATCCTTTCCTATTCAAAGCACACTTTTCAAGATTTATGTACTGCAGCCAATGAGATAGAAGGAGAATCAACTTGTGCTCAACTCGTCTTGCATGCAGCCCCTGTCCCATAGCACGATAACTTTAATAAAAAGGGTAAGACAGAGCACGGAAGTTAGGTCACTCCTACATGTGGCAAGGGAAATACAGCTTCAGCCCCACACACATCCAAAGGAATGGCAAAACAGAAGCTGTGCTGAAAGGGTATCCTAAAGGTCACAAGCCCTAAAAAATCAAGCCTCTTCATCAGTCTTCCTCCCATACTCACTGCTGACAGGGATGAAATTACAGGGAGCATCCCAGGCCTGTAGGCAAAAACATGAGTTAATATGACTTCTAAAAGTTCTTCAATATCTTAACTGTGTCTGTGAGAACTGCAGTTTTTCGAAAGATTTGTAAACACAAAAATTAGGCAAATAGGAGTGACAGAAAGGGATGTTCTTCATAAAAAGTTCTACTCTGCCATGGGCGTGACATTATTATTCTAGATCCAAAGGGTGCTATGAAAGATCAGCAAATACATTTTCAGTTGGGAAAAAGAATGTATTAAAGGGCACATGTTAATCCACTTCACCTTTTTCAAAGTTACCATGACACCGCATTGTGTCCAGAAGTGACCAGTGATTTCTTAGGTGCCCTCATGGTTTGAATGGTGAAGAAACCCGGTTTTTGGCAGATGGATGCCTTATTGCCATTGACACAGCTTGCCTAGATTTCTAACTGATCTGGCAGAGCAGTCTAAAAATAAAACCAAATCAGCCAAGCAATGCTATTGTGCATTTTAGCAGTAATGGAAAACCACATTGTCCCTTCAGGCAGATGAGCACAGCACTAAAGATATCGCCTGATGTCATTTATGTGAAAGTTACATTTTTATTATAAATTAATCTACCATGTCAGTCACACATGCAAACCCTGCCAATGGTCATCACAAAGCAAAAAATGAGCCTTACTTGCTTCTCAATTTTGCAGTTGCTGACTTCTCCTGTTTAAGAGGAATTCAACAAGATAGGATTAATGGGCAGGAGTTTGGTAATAATTGTGGGAAAAAGGGACAGCACCAAGCAGGAGCACGGGGCTGAACCATCCATGTATTTGCTGTGCATGAAACTGCTGGAAGGTCCATGGCAGGTTAATTGGGAAGAATCTTGTACCTGCACTTTCACTGCCATCATGGGCTCTTACAATCCCCTTTTTCTTCTTTGTAGACTCTGGGGCAAGTTCCAGTGAGGGTCACTGAGTGTATGGATGGTTTGTGTCAACACCTTCAACTTTGTTTCAATGTCTTCCCCTCAAGAAGATTAAAGGTTTTGGGAAGAACAAACTTGAACATCATGAAGCAAAGGTAAGTAAGTCAACACAGGAGTCACATCACAGTCAGCTACACAACAAAGCTCCTTCCTAAGGTGTACGTGGTGGAAAAATCCAGCAGACACTGGATTTACCCTTCAGTACAGAACTTCTAGAGAGTTACCCTTCATGTAAAGCTCTAGATAAGATGCAATCCAAGTTCTTCGGCTGCTGGAAAGTGTCACCTGCTCTATGTAAGGACACAGAGATCCTGACATGAAGGATGGCCAAGGAATGATCATGACAATGCTAGTACAAGGTCACTGTGATTGCTATACACCAACATTGGAGCCAACTGCATCTTAAACATGCAGCACAAGGGCCTGCGATGGCCAAGGGACCAGGGAATGATGCACTGAAACCTTGGAAGTTGTAGCCCTGATTATGGACCAGACCCCTTGGTCATATTTCAGTGTTATACCCAGAAATGAGCTATAAAAACTCTTTTTTTACCTCCTGAAGATTATTCCATGCTAGACCAGAATTAGTAGAAATTCCTAGGGTTTTCAGCACCAAGGAACCAATCCCTGTATATTTTCCCCCTTTTCCTGATGGATGGGAAGACCCTGTGGTGTCCTGTGTTCTGCTCCAGGCAAGTACTCACAGAAGGAAATGGAGAAACTGTGCAAGATTCACTTTGACTCTGACAATTCATTTTGACTCATTTTGAAAACTTAGAATTTTCAAAGTAAAATTCTGTTCACATCTCAATGTGGAGCTCAAGGTCAGCATTTGTCGATGTTCTTTATATAAGAAACAGGCTATTTTTAATCACATTGTTATATCAGAGAAAGGTTTGGGTTGGAAGGGCCTTTAAAAATCATCTGGTTCCAACCCCCTACCATGGGCAGGGATACCTTTCACTAGACCAGGTTGCTTAAAGCCCCATCCAGCCTGGTCTTGAACACTTCCAGGCATGGGGCATCCACAGCTTCTCTGAGCGAACTATGCCTCTTCTCCAGAAAACCGAATCAAGAAAAATTCACAGAAAGCCTACAACTGTAAACACTCGGAGGGATGGCAGCCACTTCTGTTACTGAGTATGAGGCTTATGCATAGATGTTGATCTGTACTTTGCTGTGTGATCCAGGAAGAGCCCCAAGGGAAGGGAACCTGAGTCATTTTAGAAGATGTGCATCCACAGCCCTACGCACAGGCCCATCTGTACTGTCATTGCACCTGAACTTGTCCAGCTTTAAATAGTCCATATATTAACCCTGTGATCATAATGCTCTGACTGTGAAAACTGGTTTGAATATGGGGCTTTATGCTCCAGATTTGGCTCCATTATCTGTGGTTGGGTCAAGTGGTATAGAAATACATGTAAAAGAACTGCCTCAAAACAGCTTTCAGACTCATGGGCCATTCAGAACAGTGCATACGATTCCCATATGTGCAGAAAACCCTGTTTGAGTTGTGACACAAACCGCTCTGTGGGGGGAAGGAGGGAGCAGCTTAAGATGCACTTAAAATTTGATAACTGGATTAGGCACAAGAGAGAATTTCCTGAGGGGGCAAGAATCCACATCTTCTCTACTGAGAAAGATTTCTAGACCAATCTCATTTATCATGCATTCATTTTTTGAGTAAATATTCATAATATGTAAGTGCTAGTGTCACTTTAATATTCTGATTAACATGGAACATCGTTTCATCTGTCTAGATAATGGTGAAAGTCATACTAATTGAAGTAATGTTGTGTGTCAAATGATACAGAGCTGATTTACTTAAGACTTGAATGTCTGCTCCAATTAAATTCCAAAGTACATTGCACTGAAGTTCCTTTTTCTGGTTTTTTTTTTTTTAATTAAATAGAATACATAAAAATTGTGAGTTGCAAAGCAATTCTGCCAAAGTTCACTTATACCATCTCTCGACATATCCACTGACCTTCAGCCAGCCATTTCCAAAGCAGAAAGAAGCCTGCAAAACTCCTAAGAGTTATCCCCTGCTCCTGTAATAAATTCATATCTATTTGCAAATGCAAGCTCAGAGAGCTGCCTAGTTCAGATCTCAGGCTTTTCTGTACACTGCTCAATTGTTACAGTAAGCATCCCTTCAAGAGAGAAGGAAACCTCACGTGGAATAAAAGATGTGAGAGATATAAAGTTCATATGGTTGAGTGAAATCAGATCATTGTGTCTAAATTGCTTTTTAAATGCTGTTGTGTGTGTTTATAATCCATCTTTACAAGGCACACAAAAAAGCACCCATCAGGTGGGCTACCATTGAAAGCCTGACCTTATTAATACACACTGTCATTTGCACTAACACTACCGGAATATATTGTACCAGCCACCCCAATATTATTGCACTTCAGAAGCATATTTGAAAAGTAGTTTACGTGACAATCAAACACCCATTTCAGTCCAAGTGAATGCAATGAATAACGAAACACAAGGAAACGTTAGCTGCCACTAACAGTAAAAACAGAATTACTTTGGCCACATCAGTTTTGAATGAATTGAAATAGAACAAAATATTCAATGGTTGCATAGATATTACTTGAGAATAAATGGGGGGAAGCATGAAAGTCTGTAATCCCAGTTCTTTTGATTGTTAAATAGCAAAATTACTAGTCCAGGTGCCTGTACGCTGCTTGTACTCAAGTCTATAAAAATTCATTGCAGGAACTGTAGGAAACCAGTCTCTGATTCAAAGCACTTCAGCCCAAGGTATAACCCCACACCCAAACCTAAACCTACTCATACAACATGAGCTGAGCACTTGTTCGCATTGCAGTGATTTTTAAGGGGAATTTAGATGCAGTCTTCAGCACTTTGCTAAATCAGCCCTTAGCAGATCTTCTGGATTTTCAGTCTGTAGTGCCAAATCCCAAGAAAGGGTTTATGCAGTATCTACAATGTCTAAGTGCAAAGAGAGGATGCGGGAATGTGGTATCTGGATCCTGTGGGGCTCGGCTAGGAGCCACCACCACCCCCGTGCCCACAGCTCCAGCTCTGGGTTCTCTGTGGCTGCTGTCCAGCTGCTCCTCAGCATTTAGTACCACTTTAAATTCTTCTGGTGAGCCAGAAGATCCTGAGAAGGAACAAGTAAATATTTAATCTACTGTCTGAGTTTTAACAGGTAGTTCTGGGGGGAGCTATTGAATTTTTATTTGGAAAGATGATTTGTGCTCCGAATATCAGAACATGGTACTCCCACAGGGATATTCAGAGAAGCAAACTCTCCCCAGAAATACTCGAATTACCAACATTTCAACTGGGTTTTTAATGACTCTTGTCTAAACTGAGAGGACTTTGTCAGTATTCATGTAATGGACCAGGTGGGGGAGCTGCAACGGTATCACTGCCTTTTCAAAGCCAGGAATGAAGTTGATTTGCACCGTTCAGTCACCAATAGCAATATCAAATACAGTTTAATCGATAGTAGCTGACAGCACTGGAATAGCTTTGGTGATGCAGACATTCAGCCAAGCACAGGCTCTGTCAGAGCATCAGTTACCGGCATGGCCACGACTGCACTGCACTCCTACCGGCTCAGCTTCAGCCATGTAAACCTTCCAAAGGACAGAGGAGAAGAAAGTCAAGCCTGCACTTCCTTATTTTTAGTTAAGTTATTTCCTTGGGTTACTTTAATTGAGTAATTTGTATTTAATTTCCTGTTCAAGGGGAAAAAGGATCAGGAGAAACAGATGTTGCCCCCTGCAGTCCACAGAACAAAGAGAGCCATGAAAACTCATCTGTCCATCTGATTGCTTTTGTATTAAGTAACACAGATGCTGGGAAGGTGGAGAACTGAGGTATGTCAAAACATTAATTTCTGCTTTGAGGTTTCACCCCATTCTACTCTGAATTAGCTAAAATAAGATGGAAAATAAGGTAGTAAACCTACTTTCTCTTTCAGCCTTTGAATAGACAGCAAACATCTGGTTTTGTCTTTTTTTCTAACATGAGAGGGAAGTGCAACTAGGGACTTTTTGTAATAACACACTGATTTGTCTGAAGAATGTTTAAGCAAAGGTTTATTTATGTGCTTCGCCAGTACAGGATTCATGTTTCTGTTTCTTGTAGAGGTTCAAAGTCATAACAGCTAAAAAAGGTGCAGAAAAGATTTAACACAGACTGACATAAATGTAAGTTTTTGCCACGCTGTTTGAAAACTTGTCAAATGGTGCAGTATTGTGATGTATCCTCTGTGCAGCGCTGTAGGGGTTGCAAATGCAAAAATTGCCTTGGGTTGCAAAGCAGAAGGAACAGGAATGCATCTGCATGAGATGGGGCAGGGAGGGAGGAGAGAGAGGGGAAATTCTTCAGATCTGCTTAGTTTTAGCCATTTTGTCAGATTTGTCAAACACAATAATAGATTCAAAAGATGTAGAATTCTGTAGAAACATATATAGAGGTTACACGGGGAATGGCCTCTCCTGAACATGAAAATCTATTAATCTATTTCTACAGCTCTCTGGCCATGATCAAATGAGTTTAAGATTATACAAATGGGATTGCGGTTACTGTCCTTTGATTTCAAGTCCAGTCATTGTGTAGTGAGGACAGTGGAGAGCCTGAAGGCTGAGTCTAGAGGGAACATTGAAGGCTGATCCTGGAGCAGAGAAGCCTTAACCATCATTTTGGGTCAGCACAGCGTCGCTCTCCCAGCTTTGCTTGGAGCTTCCCCGCTGCAATTTCTTCACCAACTCAGCCATGTCTGTTTCAGAGACCACTGTCAGCAAGTTTGGTTGAGACACTCAAGATCACAAAATCATGGAATCACTAGGTTGGAAAAGAAATTTAGGATCATCAAGTCAGACCATTAAGATCTCTTGACTGAAACATTTTCACTGAGAAATATTCTGACTATTTCTGCTGCACTTTTCCAGCTGGAGGACATGTCAATCCTACACCTTGTCTATGTAAAGATCTTTTTATCTACTTGGATTTCACCAGCCTGAGAGCAGAGTGAGCTGTACTTACCCCCAGCTCCATGGGATCAGGGATGCTCAGACCCAGAGGTTTGCAGAGGATTTTCTGCTGAGAAGGAAGAGAATACACCTAGAGGAGCAGTCTGCAGGGATTAATGGGAAGGAGAGAAGTCATAACCTTGCCCTGGGAAAGTGTGCAAGCATCACATTTTTAGGGAAGAGATTGTTCTGCTGGAGGAAAACGATGCTGTTTTCTTCAATAAAAAATGTATTTCAAATTACTAAAATATGTGAACCATTGTCTTATATTCCACTAGCTCCAAACCATAAAAATTTATAGCTGAAGCCAACTCCACATCAGGTTGACGCTGGTGAAGGACACTAGACCATGACTTGTTATGTAAATAAGCCTATAAAATCTTGAGATTTTACATGAAAATCAGATCTGCAACAACCATTCTGCCTTAGCTCTCTAGATTGTTTAATTTGTATGTACATGATTATGCAGTGTTATTATACAGAGAAGGCAGTTTACAAACCTTTAAGTGATCAATCAGTTAAATAAATAAAGCATCTCTGGTGATGCTGTACTAACTCTTTAGGCAGTGCCTCATCCTTCTGTCATTAACATAATCAGCTTGAATAATGTTTTCACAGCAATTACCACCAGTGGGTCAATGTCTGCTATTAGCAACCTTTCCTCCATGGATCATGAACATAATAAAGCATGACGGCCCCAGAAGACACCGAGTGTCAGAAGACTTTCTCTAGTATTGCTGCCAGGCTGCTTTAATGTGGCACATATAGGGACAATAGTTTGTCAAGGATCACTCAATGCAACAACAATTTACAGTCTCAGTGGGAGTTTTCTTGCTTTGAGAAGTTCAACAAGTGTTATAAATCTATAAATTATATCAGATGTAAGAGGAAACCACATACGCAAAAGTGGTTTGGCACAAATAAAAGTTTTCCCTGCTTCGAAATGGCTTTTTCAATCTGGATTTTCTTTCCCCAAGTTGTTACCTCTTGGCATTAGATCACATGGGGTCGAGCTGGCACCAACATTCACGCTTTAAAGCAATTTGTTGCAGAAGAAATGCCAGTGAAATGTTTTAGAAAAAGCAGTACTTGGTCACTAAACTTAATTAAAAGCTATGTGATTTAAACCTAAACACCCGGAGGTTACCTGGGGATTCTGAAGGTTAATTGCAATTGTTACTGTATCACTTTCCAAACTCATATTTTCATTTCTTGTATGCTATAAATCTTGCAAAGTCAGGTTAGAGAACTCTACATGTAACACATGCATCTTGCTAATTCAAATATACGAAAGTGTTCTACAGACACTCAGCACCTTCCAATAGCTGGAAAACCCCTATCATAGACTGGTGGAACTGATATTGCAGACTTCATGCCAAAACTCGGGGGACATGAGGGCAAGTGTGGGAGCAGAATCCATCCATCACTCCCAATGAGCACACCAGAGTTTTCACTGGTCCAGCAGAAAGCTGTCAAAGCAATAGGGTGACTGGAAAATGTAATGCTGCAAAATCTTTGGTTGTGAATAAAATAGACAATTTTCTCTTAAATACATTGATGAGGTTTTTATTTTCTTGTGCAAAATACATGTACAGGTAAATCTGTCCACAGAAGTAAGAATCAGAAAATAAAAACAGTTCCACAGGTATAGGTTACCCTTACATCCAGCCCAGTGGTTTGAATTTGTGACTGGCTGCTTTGCAATAATTTCCTCACTTCCTTTCAGCATCAGCCCTTGCAGAGTGAAGCCATCAGCTTCTCCAGGTTGGAGAAGGGACCTGGGGCTTTCTGCAGGTGAAAGGATTGCAAGAGCCAGTTCAGCCTGCATGGTGGGCACTATTTCCTTGGTAGCAATAATGTAAAAATGTAAATAAAAAAGCTAAGGGGGGAAAAAAAAAAACAAACCAAACAAGAACATGGGTAATATCTGAAGTTTTGATTTGAAAATATATTTTCCCTTATTTTTAAAATTCTTTTCTACTGCCATTTTGAAGTAACAACCAATGAAGTCTCATGTTTGGTATTATAATATACAGCAAATTATTGTATTTAGTCTGCAGAATTTAACATGATTTTTGTGAGCAGGAATTTGAAAAGCAAACTCCACCTCTGTCTCCTCTTCTTGGAAACATTTCAGCTATTCCCAGTTTCAATTATTTTCAATTCCACCAGTGTGATCAGCATATTTAAAATTCAATCAGCTTTCTCATTTAAAACATTTCATGTGTGTGTCACACTAACAATCAACAAGAGTCCCAAATTTAACATCTGTTCCTAATAGCAAAGAGGTTTAATTTGAGAAATGAAAAAAATATAACGTAATTACCAGGCATTCAATCACAATGAATAATGTGTCTGTTACCAGCATTCTGTTCTGTCAGCAAAAACTCTGGAGATGCAGAGTGGCAGAAAAATGGAATTGCTGGAAACTGGGGGGAAAACATCGAAGTACTGAAATGGGAGAAAGATGCTGCTGCGCCTTCCCTGCAGATCATTCCCGGGAGCACAGGGGTCGCTGCTGGCAGATGCACGCTAGCCAGCTTGTGAGTATCAGTGATGCTCTGCTGTCTTCATCTCTTCACACCATCCCTCTGCCCTGCTTGATTTCTGAAAACAGGATGGATTCATCACCACAGATGGGTACAGTGGGTGATGCCATGCCCAGCCTGCTTTGTGTGTGTCACCCCCAGAGCAGTGTTTGTAAAACCACTAATAGATAGCCATTTTACAAACTTAAAATAATATTTGTTTCATCTGATTTGTTTCCTGTTACTCAGGTTGAATGCTAGGAAAAATTTAATCACAGAAAGAGTGGTTAAGCATTGGAACAGACTCCACACGAAAGTGGTGGAGTGGAGTCACCCTCCCTGGTAACGTTGAAAAAATGAGTAGATGTGTCACATGCTCTCTCCTGCGAACCTTACTGATACAATTTTCACTGAAGGCAAAAAAAAATCACTGCTTCCAGCTCATCAGATTATACCCAGAAAAAAAATTACATATTTTATAAAAACATCTTCAGAGGATTTGCTATATATTGAGGAAGAAGAGAAAATGAGAGAAGAAAATTTGGGACACCTTCCAAATTAATTGCCATTCTACTGATGGCAGATTAAAGCAGTGAGCTGTCAGATTGGTATCTAGAAGTGACTTTTTTTTTCCAAAATGCTGTTTTGTTGAGTTCAAGACAGGCATATTTTGTTTGTCCCTTGGAAATACAGAAATGAGATCACGTATTACTTTAATCCTAAGAATTAGGGCTTAGGAGGTGACATGAGAGTGACTGGATTCTCTCTGGGACTGAACACATCTTGTAGCTCTCACTCAGTAAGCATCCAGCTTTGATATTAATATAAATTTTTATATATTGGCATTAATAAACTAAATCCCCTGCAATGCTGCCATCAGCCAAGGCTGTCCCTGGCCCAGATATTGCCTCCAAGTATACCTAGAAATGCAGATAGCCACCAATGTAGAGATACTAATATTTTTCCAATACTGCTCGGACCTATATTTTAGCACATTTTCAGGCACAGGAAAAGAAATGGAAATAAAACAGCAATTATTTTGAAAAATTGTGATGTACAAAATACATATTTACTCCTTTTTGCCTCAGAAGTAGAAAAGTACTTCACTACTTATATTTTTGGGCAATGCTCCATTTGGTTCATAATTTAGATGTATGATTTTGCACTTCGGATCTGCTCAGTTAGATGCACAACAAAATTTTAATTATTTCAAAATGATTTAAATGGAATAATAAATCTAGTGTTTGATGTAACATGGCTGCCTGACCCAAAGAAATATGTGGGTAATTATCATGTTTCCCAAGTGAATTTTTTTGTTCCTCAAATCAGTCACTCATTAGCAGCCACACTCAAAATGATCACTCAGAGTAATTACGATGTTTTGCTGCATTGTTTCGGACAAGAACAAAATAATCCTCTTAATGAAAATAAATGTACAAATTTTTTCTCCTAGGCCAAAATGCAAACGTAGCTGCTCTGATGGTTACGAGCATAATAAACAGAAGTGACTTAAAAAATACAAAGGTTAGGAACTTGCAGTACTTATTTTCTAAACAAGAAAACTTGGTATCAACCCTGGGCGCAAGCAGTGTGGGCAGACTCAGGAGAAACCAATGCATTCTCTTCCCAGTGGAAAACCAGGGTACCCAGCCTGAGCTGTCCCACACTGCAGAGAGCTATGCTGGGCTTATTTGCCTATAATTAATCTGTTGTCTTTGAATTAATGTGATTTTTTGAAAGTATCTGCAATTCCATTATTGCAGAACACTTAACAAGGTCACAACAAAGGAAGGTAAACATAGATCAGTCTAGTAATGAAAGGGTCTAGCCATGAATGAGGACTTTTGATTAGAAGAGGAAAGATTGGTGTACCTTAGGGATGCTTTTAAAACTTTTCTGTATAATAATTCCTGTGTGATACACCACCATTCCAAATCCCATTTTTTCATTGTAGCTCAACCTTCTAACATCCAATATTAGGCAGCAAAGTCCTCTTTAAAGGCCAATGACCTAAATTAATAATAACCAGCAGTAATAATATTGATTTATCATCTCTGAAGCAATATTTTTCACAGGTGTCTAGTAAAACTTTGAGCGATCTCCTGTATCTGGACAGTTTTACTCTCAATGCTGTTACCCAAGTGCAGGTTTCAGTTGCTCTCAGGGCTCTAATCTATGTTTTCTCTTTGACTGCTCTGGGAAAATTAAATAAAAAATAGGTTGCTGAGGCATGAAAAAGGATAAAGAAAGCCAAGAAGAAGACATGAGACAAAAGCTCTGCCCCAAATCCTGCCTCATTTCATAAATCCTTGATTATATGTGGAGAGGGTGACATAACCTCAAAAAAATTTCCTCAGACTTCTATAGTATTTCAGATAAAAAGAAATATTCGTTCTCACTTTCCTTTTAGTCTGAATATTGTTTTTTTATTTACTGCATGTTCTTTCTAAAAAATAATACAACTTTACTTGAATACTATGGCGTTTTTTCATTCTTTAATTGCATAATATAAATTTGTGTGTAAACACAAAAAGAAAGGGAAAGAGCTGCTCTGCACACAGCCCTGCCTCTTTTTACTGGGCTTCCTGTATGGTTAAATTGAAAATGTTAAAAAGTGCACAATAAAAATAAATATACATTAGTCATTACCTTCAAATAACTTCCATATATGCATAAGTATATATATATGTGTGTGTGTGTATAAATACACACACATATATATATGTGTGTGTGTGTAAATGACAAGTTTATCTGTCTATATACAAAGAGTAATGTATCCTAACTACAGCCTCTTTAGTGGAAAACTTTTCCAAAACATAACAAGTAAATCACTTACATAAAACCTGGAGATACTATCTTCTGTGACAACCTGGAGCTGCGTGGAATGACACATAGCTGATTCTCTCTGGAGAACTGCACAGCCAAAACCAGCACAGACATTCCCAGTTTGGCCTCTTAACCCAGGGAAGAGCTAACCAAGGGATATGGAAAAAATCATTATGATTAGGGTTATTTTGCTGAAATTTCATAGGATGCCTCATCCCTGGAAATGTTCAAGGACAACTTGGATGGGTCTTGGAGAAACCTGGTCTAGTGGAAGGTGTCCCTACCCATGGCAGGGGGATTGGAACAAGATACGCTTGCAGTGCCTTCCAACCCAAACCATTCTGTGATTCTATTAAATACATGATTATAAATGTCTCCCAAAAAAAATTCCCCCTAATTCTTTTAGGTTTACTGCTTGTCTTCAAGGGTATAGAGCATGACCTAATTACAGCAGCAATTTAATGACAGTTTTAAAAACTTAGTGGGTGGAAATAAAAAGGTTGGGTTTGTAACTATTGACCATAAGTTGGTTTACTGCAGATTCCTCTATGAAGCTGTCCCTGGCTGGCAGTGAAGTCTGTGAGCTCCTGCACCATGTCCCCACTTGGCCTGGACCTTAAAACCAAACCTCTGCCCACGGCCCAACGCTGCTACTGCTGTGGAGGATGACATTGCCCCAGCATGAGTTTCACATCTCTTTGCTATTCCACATCTTTTTTGAGCGCTTTCAGGTAGCGGCGAGTTGTGCTGATCTTACTCTTATCAGCAGTCGCCAGGGCTTGGTATGGTAACTTTGAATTAGCACAATGAGTAATTCTACCAGTCCGTTGGAAGAGCTTTCAGCAATAGCTGCTGTATGAAATTATGCATTTCCCATTGCTGTCAGCAGTTCTTTTATTTACTATGATTTTTCTATCCTTTATTCCCAGCCCTAATACTGACCTTTAACTCACCGGTTCCATTCTATCCTTTCCACAGTCCCCAGAAATCCCCATTACTCTGTGTGGGTGCTGTGTGAGAGCAGGTACCTCTGCTCTCACTCCCCAGCTCCTGGGCTTTAGGTCAAATCTAATTTTTGCATGTCTGCATACACCAGAAGTACTGATCCATGGGAGCAGCTGCTCATCCCTGCAGGACTGCAGGAAAATGCCCCCAGGGTGTAAAGGAGAGATTGGAAATATGGACATGCACAAAATCATAGAATCACAGAATCTCCTGAGTTGGAAGGGATCCACAAGTATTGTTGAGTCCAGCTCCTGACTGTACTAGTTTGAAAACAAACCAGTGGGAGGCACCAAGTCAGAATAACAATTTAATGGGGAAATTAAAGAAAAGGAAAAAAAGAGAACACTGGTTCAAACTGACAGAGTCAAGGTACAACCTGACTCCCTGTTGTAGCAGTCTGGTAGCATGGTGGCTGCAGTCCTCTGAAGCAGTGATCCTGTAGTAAAAGAGTCTGCTCTTCCTCAGGAGGTCCAGTGGTGGCTGTGTAGCTCCTGTCCTCTGGAAATCCAGTGGAAAGGGTTGTCTCTGGTGTTTAGAGTCCCAGCTTATATCCACGATGGGATGCTTGGTTCCTCCCTCTGGGTGGAGCATCTCACAATGGGGTAATGAGTCATGAGGCCAAGTGTTGATTAGGCTCATTAACAGAAGATAGTCCGGAGGGAGTTATCTCTGAGTCATGCAGCAGGACAATGATGGGCCATTAACAGAAGATAGTCTGGGGGGAGGAGGCAAGGAAACACTGCCCCACCTGATTTTAACAGCTCATGAGGATGGTAATAGAATACACTGCAACCCAGGACACTGACCCAGCCCAGAGCCCCAGAAATCCCACCCTGTGACTGAGAGCATTGTCCAAATGCTCCTTGAGCTCTGTAAGGCTTGGTACTGTGAGCACTGCCCTGGGGAGCCTGTTCCAGTGCCCAGCCACCCTCTGGGGGAATAACTTTCTCCTAATATCCAACCTGAACCTTCCCTGATACAGTTTCATGCCATTCCCTCAGGAACACCAATGTCATGTAGACAAAATTAAAATATTTACAATGGCAAATGCAAGCTGGGGAACTCAACTTGGTCCAGTCCTGCCTCTCAGGGCATCCTGTCTCAGCTGGTGCAAGAAGCCCTGGTCATACAGTCATTTGCAGCAGCACTGTTTGCTGCAAGTAAACCCACATGTCTACACCATCATTTAAATGAGTTTATCAGACACATTCGCATTCACTCGCTCCATGATGGTGCCAGTGCATTATGGTTATGAGATGTCACATCAGGGGGTTTGGGGATGACAAGCACCAGCATTTGCCCCTACCTGCTCACCTCACAGATGGAAACATGGAAACAGAGGGCAGAGACCACAACAGCTTTGGCTCCTCTTTCACCATGACACATTTTGATGGGAATGTCTGGTTCTTTAATTATTTCATTATACATGATACAGCATCACTTGTGTGTGAGCTGTTTCAACTAATGTGATTTTGCTATGGAGAATGCAAGAGAAGGTGTTTCATTAATGTGCTTGCCTTGAACAGCAATCAACACGATGAACTCACCACACACAACCAGGAAAAAACAAATTGAATCATTCCTGCAGCTTTTATTTGTCTGCTTTCCATCCAGGTTCACAGAAATCACATTTCATATTAAATCCCAACCACATAGTGGACATAAATTTATACAAAGGTATTAAATCGTTTCTATTTATAAAATAATTTTCAGTAAGATTATAGATTCCTTGCTTGGATTGACTGCAAATTCACCATCCTGTGACTTGATAAAAATGCATTATGAAAGGAAGAAGGCAGGAAGGCAGCCTGTATTTTCCAGGCAGAAAAAAAGGATCCAGCTTGCCCTGCTGAATGTCCTTTGAGCAGAGTCACTGCTTTAGCAGACAGCTGCACCTTTGCTGCGTGCTCAGATAAGCCCAACTCCAGAATGCCACATTTTCCATTCCACATTTCCATTTAAAATTCCTGTTTCATATGTTTTTCTGAGACCAGTTACTTGCAATCTGGATCTTAATGCAAATATTTAAAGCTTAAGACAGAACCAGGAACAGCTATCTTGAGAATTGATAAAGCATTAGAAAGCCTTTTGTCTTCCCAACTTACCATTTCACATTTGATTCAGCACAGTAAGTAATGGTGCATGGGCTGGTGTCTGTGTCCTCATTAATGAAAATAAGGACAACAAGAACGAACAGCTGAAACAAATTTCACACAAAAATGCAATTTTTAGTGAATGAGAACATTCCCCAGTGCTCAGCCACAGAGGACTGTGAGTGCCAGGGAGGGCTGAGCTGAAGGTGAGGACTGCAGTGACCCCCCAGCTTGCGCGGGGACCAGTGGGACATGGGGAAGTGGCGCTGGGCAGAAAAGCACAGCAGTAGCACCACCACCAAATATATTCAAATTTTTGTGTGTGTGTATACTTTATATAGGTATCTATATAACCTTTCTGTATATATACAGAACAGATCCAATCCAGGATTTCTCTTCTTTATACAGTATCAGAATGCTCAGACCTCGGGGACTCACAGGAGGACACATAGACCCAGTATTGCCCTATACTCTCCCCATGTGATCTTCTGGCATTTAACTTAAAACCAAAGGGCATGCATGAACCCTTTCCCAAGTGTTTGTATCCTTCAGTTGTAATGGTGGGCATTCCTTGTTGCTGTATGGATAGCTAATCTTTCTGGAATCTATAAATATAACATTTCAGATTTATAAGAATTTCAAGAGGACATTCTTGTGCTGTATTTTCCACTTCACCGTTGCAGAGTTAATGGCAAAATGCCCTTAATGTCCCTTTATGGGGATAACCAGAGATATGTACCATAGCAAATCTACCTCTAATATAATGAAATGTTTGAATTGAATTAAATGAGATTCTGTTGATATCTTTTGCTGGAAAATCAACCTCTTTATTCTTAAATTGACCTATCCTTCAGTCTCTGAACACCTAATTATTAATTCCCTGGTGTCTGCTAATAGGTTTGAAACCAAAGGAACATGAATTAGAAAGGTTTAAATTCCTTCACACTGATTTTTTTTAAAGTCCTTTCTGGCTTCTTGACCCTAGCTGTGCCTGTGCACTCTGTGTGTATGTGATTGTGTATGTGTGCTCTGCAGAGACCTGCACACACACATGTGCTGTGGGATTTGTACCCATAAATACACGGGACCCAGCTTGGAAATGGCAGTACCACAATGATGTTCATTCAGCCAGTGCTACATTTTGGTTTGGTGATTGTATTCTCCAGGTTTGTTAAAATAATGTCTAAATACTGCATTTTCTTGGGATTCAACAATTAAAAAACTGGCAGACTAATTCTTACTGGCCTGTACGTGATTGTAGCATGACAGGGGCTGTGCCATAGGGGATGGGAAACGGAACCACTTGTGATTATTCTGATGGTGTGGTTTGGGGTTGGTAGCAGGTATAACAAGTACCCAGTGCTGTACTTTATCTTCTCATATTTTAACCCCTAGTGTCAAAAGGTCACTTGCTTCTGAGCGGTCACTAGCTCCAACAAGGAGCAACATCTTTGCCAGTGTCACTACCCCTCCCCTTTGGCCCAATCAGATCTTGCCAAATAAATCATTAAAAATTTACTTTAACATTCCAGTCATACCCATCTCCTCATCTGGTTTCAGTAATGCCATCTAGGTGGAATTTATGCTCAGTGTAATCAATCCAGAGAGTTTCCTTCCTTGATTAATTCTCTGTCTGATATTTTGATTTGGTGTTAATTCTGCTTCCTCTTTTAATCCTGCCATTTTGTCATTGGGGGGTGACTACACAGCCAGTAATAAAGCCCGTGCATTGCAGCTGCCCATGGGTGTGGCTGCCCACTCCTGTGCCCTACTCACTGTGTCAGCCCTTCCCCAAACAACACTAGGTCAGGGATCCCACCACTACAGATGCAATTTCTTCTCCCTTTCCAATATTTAAGTATTGCCTCCAAGAAGGAGCTTCCAGTCTATTCTCTCCTTTGTTCATTGCCTGCATGGCATATTTTAATTCAGATTTTAAATAGATACCTCATCAGAGAAATACAGAAATCATGTATTACAAAGGCTCCCAGCAACACTGGTACCTCTCAGACCCACTGTCTTGGGGTGATTTTGTGACGTGTATTCCCTATCGCTGCCCCATGCCCAGGAATTAATTTTGTGCCTTTCTATGCCTTTAATCTGAGCCTGAGAGGGGGGAGGGAAAAACTGAGCAAAACTTTTTCAAAGCAGTTTGCAGCTTGTTCAAGGTCACACAGAGATAGAGATTTTTTTTTCCAACTGCGGCAGGAGAGTGAGAGGGAAGGGAAGCACCCCGCTTGCTTTTCTTTCCAGCCAGCTTTCGGCAGTTTTTTTCCTCAGCTCCTTTTCCTTTGGAAAGTTGAACTTTTGTTTTCCTGGGACTTCGGGGTTTTTTTCCCTTTTCTCTCTGCTAGACGGTTTCAACATCAGAATACACCGGGAGGAATTTCCACCAAGGCCTTGGCCCTGGAGGTGGGCCCACCACCCCATCCCAGCTCCAAGGAGGGGGAGAGAGAGATCTACGGAAGGAGTCTGAAATTTTCCCAGGTTTCTCTCAGAAGATCAAGAAGTTTTATTATTTAGCATCATTATCCCTTTTCCTGTGTGTTTGTTAAAGAAATAATTTTTATCTCTTTCACTTTCCTTCAAGGAAAATTTACTTTTTTCCTGAACCTGGTGGGGGAGGGATGGTTATAGCCTGCCTTCTCTCAGAGGATATTTCTAGATTTGGCCAAACCGGCACACACACACACACACAAGAAACAGTGGGTTTATCTCTGCACAATGGTGCATGAGAAATACTTCTCTGCTCAAATAAAGAGATACAGGTGAAAACCAAAAGATATAAAAAAGGTAGCGCTTCTAACACCCAGTGAGATAACAACAGTGTCATTCATGCTCACAGATATGTTGGAAGGATTTGAAAAAATCCTGCAATTTGTCTCTTCTTCTGACAAACAGGATGCTCATCACCAGTTGCAGCTGTGGGTAATGCCATGACTGTGGATCCAGACCTCAGCACCATGTGCAGAGGGCCAGTTACCCAATGTGGTATTGCACCTTCAGAGTGAAAACAACTTCTCTCTATTTCTTGCTGTATGGTACAATCAGCTGCAAAGACCTTAATTTTTCCATATTGGTCATCTTGCTTATAATTTCCAGAAAGCCTTTAAAAAAAAAGCACTCCTGTACTTTCTGAGCATTATCCTCTACGTACATAAAGATACACTGTAGATCTTTCCAGCCATCGCTCCAGCCATGAATCCAATATTAACTGAAGCAATCCCTGTTTTAAATCCCCCTTTTTTAACACTGATCTTAGGAGTCACAAGGTGAATGTGCAGTCTTGACATCTCACTCTGTGCATCACTGTAGCAAAACAGGATGGGGCAAGTCAGTTCTCTCCCTCTGGGATTCATGAGTCAGATGGATGGACCATTGCTGTTTAGTCATTTCTGGGCAAAACTTCGTTATAAATCTTCCACAGCAATGAGGGGACAATGAGGGAGACAGGGACCTCCATGTCTCTTCAGCCACTGTTAGCAGCCTGTGAGGTGAGAAAATAGACATATTTTAAACTGATCCCCGACCATGGGCTTCAGGTAATATTTTTTCTCAGGAAATCATTGAATCATTGAATGGTTTGGGTTGGAAGGGTCCCTAAAGCTCATCCAGTTCCAATCCCCCCTGCCCATTGGGCAGGGACACCTTCCACTATCCAGGTTGCTCCAAGCCCCATCCAACCTGGCCTTGAACACTCCCAGGGATGGGGCATCCACAGCTGCTCTGGGCCAGGGCCTCGCCATCCATGGCAGCTGGTGAGGGGCCAGTAGCTCTGACCGAGGAAGCTGTGACCGGTACGGAGAGATGGTCCCGTGGAGGATCATCTTCCCAAGGCCCGGTGTCTTCCCTCAGCTGCTAGCTAGGAGGGCCGGTGCAGAAGCTGTCAGGTCTTTAGTGATTATCAGCCCATGATTTCAGCTCAGCTCTGCAGGGCAGCCTCCAGGCCAGACCAGGGAGAGACGAGAGGCCCATGTAGCTGTTCTGCATGAGGTAGCTTTATTGATCCGTACTCCAGTGAAGGGGAGGCCAGGGACGAGCATCTCTCTGCCCTCTCAGGGGCAGGGGGCTAGCTCGTTTTATAGGGATACAGGGGGTGGGTGTCCGAGGGTAAGGGCCAATGGGTTACAGAGGATCTGCATAGGGTCTCCCAGAGGATTCTGGGTTTGTCTTCTTCTCGCCGTAACTGAAAGTGGTTGCCTTTCCAGGGGAGTTCTGCTGGGAGATTGAGCAATCTCCTTATCTCAGCAGACATCCCTCCAGGGCAGTGGCTGGGCATACCCTACAACCACCCTCACAGGAAGAAACTCTTCCCCATATCTAACCTAAATCTCTCCTCGGTCAGTTTGAAGCCATTCCCCCTTGTCCTATCACTACATGTCCTTGTAAAAAAATTATGCAGGCAAGGTTCTCTGGTGGTGCTGAGGTCCTGGTGCAGTCTCATTTCTCCCCTCCAAGTGCCAGCATACAGCCCTGAGCTGGCCCAGTGTGTTCATACATCATCCAGATAATTTTGACACCAAACCCAAGATGAGTTCAGTCCCACATCAGAGCCACACACAATATATGGTGCATCACACTTTGAAGAATAAAATCTTGATCCCCATTGGTTTTAACTAAAAACAGTGTGAGTGGGTCTTGCAGGTCTGCTGCCAAAGCCTTTCTGTAACAAACAAGATTTAAAGTAACCAAATTAGCGTCTCCATCACTGGCAGGATTTACTCAAAATAGGAACATTTTTATGCACTCAATATTGTCTCACACAAGGCATGCTGGATAATTTTTATCAGATGATCAGCAGGCAGTAATATTTTGATGCTCTGATGCTACAGAAATAAAGACATCACAAAAAGCACACTGTACAGTTTTTATCTTGAGAAAATCTAATGCAATATGCCACTTCAAATTTTAGTTAAGTGGTCTTACACCATAAAGAACAGTCAGTATTTTGCTCTGCATAGCAGAAGCAATCTTCCAGGTACAACCTTTCCCAATTGTACTTCATCTTATCTTGTTAAACATAGCATTGTAAGACAAAGATTATTAGCACAAAGAGCTTTAAAATCTTGAAAGTTTGGATGCTTGAGGAATACAACAGCCCCTAAAGACACTAAGCATCACCAGGATGAAAAGCAGAACAGACCTTCCTTGCTGTGTCAACAAGTATTTTAAATCCTTGTTGAAAAGCTGCGCTATTACATTATGAGGGAAAGTATCCGAGGAAGTAAATATTCTCTGATTTCCCCTGGTACAAGGGCATGCTGCCTGTGGATTGCTGAGATATTTCAAAATCACTTGGCATTCAGACAGGAGCTGATGAACAGCTCATGACATATAATGAGGAAAAAAAAATCACCAATTAGAGAGCTGGGAAACCTGGCAGGAAAATGGGCTTTTCCTGTTATCTTACAAATGATCCCTCACACTAAGAGAGTTAAAGAAGATGGCTCAGGACACGCATGCAGCTTGTAGCAGTGCCCTTCTGTTGCTCAGAGATTATCTATATCAAACACAAAATATTAAAGTAACGATTCCCTGGACTCTAGGGAGGAACACTTCATCTCACTTTGCTTGGAAAGAGAAATCTTCTCTTATTTCATAGCTCAATTATAGAGAGTGGTCAGTGACACAGTGGTGAAAAGGACAGAGGGAAAAGAGGGGAAAGGGAAAGGTCACAGCGTTCATGGAATGAATTCATGTCTTGGTACTAAAGAGTTTTTCCAGATGGGCATTTTGTCACAGACCTTCCTGTTCATAATGAGAGAAAATAAAGTTGTGGCTGACCAGTTAATACTGCTGGGGCAGGGATACAGTTACAGAAATAAAACCTAGTCCATTAAAAAGAAAAACCAAAAACCACAACCTGATGGCCAACTAAAACCTAATATCTACTGGTATTGCTGTCATAAACAGCTATTAGCGGTAAAAAGGAATGGAGATTTATGTTGCTAATCACTTCATTAACTGCCCTTCACTCCTCTACAGTGGGGCAGCAATACTGCTCCTTGCAAAAGTCACATGGAAGCAGTTAACCTTACCTGAACCATCATTTTTTGTGTGTTAGCTGCCCTTAATGTCATAAAATTAAATTAAATTAATTAAATACAAACTTCTAACACAGCAGCATAAGAATCAATTTTGCTTTAAAATGATTACACAGACCCGATGCTGAGCTTATATAAGCAAAACCATTACCAAGTTTTGCACTTTTCGTTCTCAGCCTCACCCACTGTGAGGGCTTGTGGCTCCCTATCCACTCACAGTCCCATAGCTGGATGGATCTGGCCTGGGGTGCCCAGAGTACCAGGGACAGCCACAGACCTGCCCAGGAAACTTGGAAATATTCATGCAAAGACATTTCTGAAGCCAAACTTCGGCAGCAAAAGTTTGCTTCCAAGGGTTATGGTCAGTCAAGGAATGAAGGGTTACCAGGAGTGCATCCCTTCTGCACTCGAAGAAGTATCTTGACATGAAACAGTCACAAGAAAATCTATGCAGATTTGAGAAATTATTTAAAGCTAACCAGTGCTTTTAAAAGCAACTTTTTTTGGTAGATAATTCACATAAAATAAGTAAGATGGGATTTGTCAAACAAATTTTGCACTCAACGGAAACTGCTGAAGAGCTTCCATAGGTTACCAAGCTGTTTTTAGGCTCAGGATGTCTTATGAATATTTCTCTAAGCTGCCAGCTTTCCAAGCAGCTGTACTAGAGCATTGTCCCTCTAGGTGAGAGATGAATTTACACAGCGTATTTAGATAGTAAGAGTTGGGAGCGTTTATATAAAACAAACAACACAAATATTTAAACAAATACACAGTCTGTGGCTTTATGAAAAGATCATGACTGCATAATGAATTCTTACCAGGCTCTGCAAATTCCTGCATGGTTTAAGCCCATGTTTTCAGAGTGTGACATTTTAAAAAAGAGGAGAAAAAGTACTGGGGGCAAGGCTGAGAAGATTGTCTTTCATGATGTTGTTGCCTTGGCACTGCAGGCAGCCAAGATGACTTGATGGGTAATTGGGTAGGCTCCTACCCTGTTCCTCAGCATTGTCCAGGCACCTGCAGCCCCCACTGGCCACCAGAAGGGAAAGGCTTCCCACATCCTGAAGAGCTCAGAGGCCAAATGCTGAAACACATCCAGCATTACAGCGAGCATATCTTCTCTCCTATCTTTCACTTTCTCATCATCCTGAAATACTGAGATTAATGACTTTGCAAAGTCTGCCCAAGCACTCTCCTCTAAATGTTCCACTTGACGACTCCCTGTTTCCTCAGCCACTTCCACATGACCCAGTTGCTGGGACAGTAAGCCCCATTTTGATCTGAAATTCTTCATATTAATAATGCCATATATTACATTTGACAGCCTCTAACTGATTCTCTGACTTGTATGTCACAAAAACTTCTGGCAGTGTTATTGGCTTTCCCTTTTTTATTAACTGCTCTGACTGGCAGTGAAATCCCCAGCAGAAGTGGATGCTCCTGGGGGAATTTTTCAAAGGTTAGATCGTCTCATGCTGATGCAACATTTTTGTCATTATTCAAGAAGACAGATTAATCACTTAGGCCTATATCCTAATCACAGTGAGGGAAAAAAGTCAGTCAGGTTTTTAATAAAGGTTTAAGCATTTAAATACACTTCACAAATTTAGTCCCTGGTAATCAAGCACTGGAAGAGGGAGAACAGCAAAGGGAGGAAATGAGACAAAGGAGCAGATGTTCATTACAAGACCAAAGACAATGGAATCAGGAATGGAAAACTTCACTGGTGAGATGTACGAGACCATTTTTTTCTTAACAAGGAGGTAGAGACTAGGACAGAGTTCTGACCCTTGAAGTGCAGTAAAAAAGTCATAATTCACAGCTTTTGAGGACAATGAAGCTAAAGCCTAAATCACTCACAGATGGTTTCTCTATGTTATACTTCCAAACAGGTCCACAGCTTCCTCAAAACACATAATACTGTACTGTATTCCTACAGCCAAGGAAAAACACATGGGCCAAGAAAATATATTCAAACTGTCCAGAAAACTTGCATTTTCTCCATGTCTTCACTCTACACTTGAGGCTGAAATCTGTCATGTGTAGTGAAACCTCGTTGATTCCAACCTTAAGTAATATCCCTCAGATGGACAGGGAGGGAACAGGTACCTTGGAACAGATCTCTCCACCCTAGGTTATAGTGTCCAAAAGGTGCTTGTCCTTCTTACCTCCTGCTGTCAAAGGGCAACCCCTCCTTTCCTTCACTCTCTGCTTCACAAGGCCAGAGGGAGGAGCCCATCTCCTTTTCTCCAGTTCCCTTCCAATCCAGCTACGGATCATGCTCACGGTCTGCTGTGCAGAGCAGTCCCAAACTCTTTGGCTCTTTGAGGGCAGCCTTCTCCCCTAACAAGTTTATCTTTCATCATACTGAATGATGTCAGCTCAGAAACTGTGCAAAGGTGTATTTTGGCAGGTAAAGTCTATTTCCTTGTTGCTCAGTCATGGTGGAGCTCATCTGTTCAAATCAGCTCCCAGATTGTTTACAACCCTGTGACAGAGTCCTGAAGTCAATATGAAGTCTGATTATTATGGTCGAATGACTCAGCTCTTTGGGCAAGTCAGCTGTCAGTCACTGGAAAACCCTGATGTTACTTCAGGCCTCCATGTGAATTCCAGATGAATGAGCAGAGCTGCTCTCATGTGGCTTGCAGGCTGCACTGGTTAAGGCCATGTACAATTCCCTAAATACCATTGCTTTATCCACCCCTATTCTCAGTTTTGTTGCATGACTCTTAGTTCAAATGACATTTGGCTGAAAAAATTTAGTCCAGTTCATGCACAAAAATGCTCGAGGCAGCATCCTGTAATAAGATAAATCGCAGAATCATTAAGGTTGGAGAAGACCTCCATGATCATCAAATCCAACCTTTGACCAAACACTCCCATGTCCACTAAATCATACTGTAAAGTGTCCCATCTACTTGTTTTTTGAACATTAGGGAGGAAGGGAAGGAAAGGGAAGGGAAGGGAAGGGAAGGGAAGGGGCGGGGAGGGAAGTGACGCGGAG
>NW_008236219.1:847685-858867 GCF_000691975.1 Corvus brachyrhynchos | reverse complement strand
AAGGGAAGGGAAGGGAAGGGAAGGGAAGGGAAGGGAAGGGAAGGGAAGGGAAGGGAAGGGAAGGAAGATTCTCTTCAATGACACAGCTCAGAATGGAATTTCTGAGGAAGGAAGGCCTTTGCACTGTTCTAACATGTATGAAAACACAGAAGGGTACTTGCCTTTGTAAACTAACTAAAATCACAAGGAAAATGTTGGGACTTTGCTTAAATTCCAATCTTTTAATTCTATCACATAACAAAGCTGACATGGTTTGTCTTCTTTCCAGGCATTAAAGCAGTAGCCAGCAATTTAAGTCAATCATTCAGTACTTGTCAGATTAGTGTAAATCCTTTCCTAACATGCAAGACAGAACAAGATTAAAATTAATAAAAATAAATGGGAGGTTGCACAGAGCTGCACTTAAGAGACTGTATTTAGTGTTTAAAGGCCTGATACAGACTCTATTGAAATGTTCTTATTAACTTCATTAGATGTTGCATCATACTCTTGGACTACAGCAAGACTGTGCAAAAATGGACATAAAAGAGCAGTTCAGCTGTCTCTGATGACTGCTCAGAACAGACTGCCTGTTGGCATATTATGGGAAAGTGTACATTTTAGGGGAATTGATAAGTCTTTTCAATTTGTAGATTATTTCCTAAAAAGAAGAATTTATCACATTCAATTGAAAATTAAAATCTTAGTGCCTTTTCATCCGAAGAAATGAGAAAATGCATTTGCTCTTTATTCTGCAAATCTCCTTATTTCAGGAGACAGTACCTTTTAAGTGCTGCTGTACATTTGTCATGGTGAAGGCATTTCTTTTCAGCTTCCCAAGTATATGCTGTTCTGGAGAAAAGCCTCTGCTATTGTCCTGGATCTATTTTGTACTTGGTACAAGGAGAAATGCATTTCCACTATTACCTGAGGAACTGAAGGTATTTTGCTTCAATAGTTAATTCTCTCCTTTCCTAAAGCACACTTTGTCCCTGTACAGACTCTCACTCTAATATGCAGAATTTAGAGAGCAGGATCTGTCCATCACAGATTGATTCTCACAATTTCCATAGTGAGAAAATTTCAAGCCAAGATTTACCCTATGCACAGCCACACTTCGAGATTTAATTGTAAAACACAGCCAAGTATTCAGACTAGATAATAATTTATTTGCTTAAAAACATTCAAGAGAAGAAGTTGAATTTATTCTTGACATTCCCCCCTGTAGATAATAGCTCATGTAAACATGGCATGAATAGTCAATGTTCAAGCCTTAAAATTTGGACGGTCAGTTAGTTACAGAAATCATGCGATATTACTGCTTTTGCTTCATGACATATGTAACTAAGCAACAAATCATGAATTCAAATATTAAATTTATTACATTCTGCCCTTTTCACAGGGATAAGTGATACAGAGATTTCAGCTTAGCAGGAGGTGATGGGTCATGCTGTCCTGAAGGCAGAAAATCAGAGAAAATTGTCAACTCAAAATCCAAATGATGCTGCCTGTTCTGGATTAGAATTTACATAATGAGCATTATTGTCCTGGAAAGGCTCAATTTCTCAGTTATTCAAAAAAAATTTATTCAAAATACCAAGAATAGGGTCAAGCCTGAATTTTGATGAAGATGCAGAAAGACCTACTTGACCATGGCCAACACTCATTGCTGGTTGTAAATTAGCAGAACATCTAAAGAATTCATAATAATTGCTGTAGTTAGTTGTGATCAGAATGGGATGTGGTAACACAATGAGCTGGAAAAGCAGGGCAAAACAATGAGGTCTCTTCAAAAGAGCTGGAAGAGACATTGGTCATTTAAAGCAAAAATTGAAGACTTCTAAGAGAAAAAATGGCAGAATAACACCTTAGAGTAAGAGGTATTAATGTACTAAAGGGACTAACCTTTAAAGCCTGCCTACAAAACAGATCCCTGAAGTCCTGAATCATAATAGTAGAGGGAAGGAAGCATTGAAATACATGAACATTACCTCAGAAATTTCCCAGGGATGAGGGGGAGAGCAGAAGTTCCTTGCTAAACTATTCACTTCTGAACTTCTAAGTAGCATGGAGTGCAAGAGGAAAGGAGGAAAGAAGGATAATAGGAGGGGAAATAAATCTCTTCCTTTAAATACATTTAGTGGTGTAGCAATAGGGGTAGGATTACACTCAATTTTATCTGAATGGATAACACAGGCCAGGATATTATCTGTAGTTTTCTTAAATTCTCCTCTGAAACACAGCTTTAGCATTTCTATCTGCAACAGCAGTTTGCTCCCTAACTGTGGCATTTCCCACAGCACTCCACTGCTTAGGTTAACCCTCAGCAAAATGGTACATGCACAGCATGGTACAGCACAGAAAAAAAGTGGTTTAATTCCAGGGGGAGATTGAACTAGTGAATAGGGTGGCAGGAGTCCTGAGCTGGTTAATTTGGGGAAAATTATATGAACCACTTGTGTAAAACTGCAGGGATCCATCAGTAACACACGTAAGCTGCGGCTGTTGTTAACCAGACAGAAGAGACAGAGGAGATTGCAGGAAGACCTACCTAAAAAAGCAGCTATTTGCTTTCACATACTTTGTGCAGTCCTTGTGAACCTGAGAAACCATTCACTGCTTTGCAATAGCAGGTTGTAGGTGTAATCTAGTCCAGACAGGTTACAACTCCTGGCTGCTCCAACTTGCTGTCCTGGTCTAAAATTCACAAGACCCACCATCACAGGGATGCAGAAATGGATGACCCAGTGAAATCTTGGAGCTGTTTGATTTGAATTTGCCAGACATTCACTTCAGTGACTGCCCCATGGCAGGGTTATGCCTCCTGAATATCTCATCTTGCTTCATGTTCACGTCTCCTTCTGAAGTTGCTGTCCAGATACTGGACTGAGACTATTTTATGCAATATAGTAACATAGTGCCAAACATGGGATAGAGAAACAAATGAAAATTAGTTCTATTTTTATGGCAAACTTCCTACTGGTGCTTAATTAACAATATTATAACAGCTAATCACTTGGTGGCTCCTACCTCCACTTACTTTCTCAGTGACACAAGAGCATGCGACAGGGGTGACTGGCTGTGCCTTGTCTGCTTGCAATAATCTGTCACTTCACGAAGGGCTGTAGTGCCATTAACTGGGTTAATTGGGTTCAGAATTGTTGCCAATCCAGACATCTGTGCTCAGCTGCTGACACTTAAGAAGAAAAAAGAAGCTGAACACAAGTTCCTTGAAATCCTGATGATGAGAATCTTGCCCCCAGACAGCTTTTACATCCCAAAGGATTCCTGGAGAGACAGAGGGTGTACAGGGGAGAGCCCTCCTTTCTGGGAAGATGTGCCTAGTTTCAAAAGTTATCTCCAGAAACACAGTTTCCAGAATATGAACCCTTAATTTCTTGCAACAGATGTGGGAAAAATTCTAGTTAAATAAGACTAGAAATGCAAATGTGCTTTGGCAAAGGGAAAATATCAAGGGAATTCTTTTAGCCAGCAAAACATTTATTTTCAAGTAATATTCACTAGTGGAGTTGTCTAAATTCCTCTGTAATGCCTTTCTCAGAAAAAAAAAATACTGGGAAGGAGGTTATTGCTTTCTGGATTGGAGAAGAAGAAATGCTATTACCTTCTTCCCAGAGGAGGTGGGCATAGGCTGAGGAAGATTTAATGGCTATGGGTAACAGAAGAGTTACAGGTAAATGGTAATTTAATATCATGAACGCATTGAATTAGACAGCATTTTGTGAAAACTCACAACTAAAAAGATTTTTATGAGTGAAATTGAGAGGTTTGGGCTTTTTCTTTCCTCATAGCTAAAATTTAATGTATAACTGTTCTCTGTGATTGATGTTACATTTTAGATGAGGGGTTTTTGTTTGGGGTTTTTATGTGCTCTAGAGAGTGACACTGAGTTATTTCATGGGATTAGTTATTTAAGTGATGTGAGCAGGTTGCTTGTCAAGACCAGCAGAAGCTACAGCAGAGCAGCATCTGCTAACTGCAGAGATTTCAGATGATGTAGTCAGCAAGAGCAGCTTATTAAATGTATAATAACCTCAGGAAACTTACAAAGGGAATCAAAATTCTGTAACACAGGGAAGCAAAGTTCCTGAGTACCAGCATATTCCTGTAAGATTCTGAGGTGACATGAGATTATTATAAAATACTTAGTGAACAAATTTTTAATTCAACACATGAGTAGAGAAAAAGAATTTAGGGTGGTGTATTTTTCTGAGAAGAATTTCAAAGTTTGGCTTAACCACGCCAGTCATTGTGGCACTGCCAGCCTCCTGGGGTGGGAATCAGATTCTTGTCTTTCATTGCAGACCATGTTTTCCAGTCACTAAACTATCACCATTTGAATCTGTACATTGCTTCTGGAGATCTTTTTTGGCTTTTTGTTATCTCCTATGCTTGTATCCCCCCAGCATCAAAATATTCCCACTTTACTCAGACCCTGCTTTGATTTCAGACATGATCCTCCTGACTTTACCCTGCAGACCTTTCTCTCTGCATCTGCTCTCACAGAGAAATCTGAGCATCCCTGCCTCCAGCCTTCCCCTTTCATTTAATGGGTTGCTACCAGTCTGCAATGTAAAATAATAATGGTTTTGGCAATTCTTAAGCTGTGGACTTCTACAAAATACACATGTTCACCTGCACCATCTTCCTACAAACACACCACTTCCAGTAGAGTCAGACTTTGGCTGGATGGTACGTACAAGGTGCGTCCCCAGAGCAACACAAATCTTGATCTCCAGAAAGTTCTGTGTGCTGGTTAAATACAGGATATGTGGGTGGGTGATGGAAATCTCAGCAGAGAGTGGAAGAAATTAAAAACAGCTGCAAGCCAGTGAGTGCTCTACCAAGGGCAGCTTCATCAAGGTTATCTGCTGGGGGAGTTCTTGCTGTCAAGCAAGAGACTCCTCATTTCCATCAGGTTACCAACATTCCCTTGCTTCTCCAACCCAACTTTACTTCTGTTATTGAGTCCTGTTGCATTCTGATCATATTTTACCATTACAAAGTGAGTGTTGCTCCTGCCTCCCAAACTCCTCATGCCTATTTGAGAGCACAGGGCAAGATTCTGAGGAGGATGGCAATGACATTTGGGTTATGCCATTCTCCGGGTAGGTGAATCATAGAATCATTAAGGTTGGAAAGGACCTCAAAGATCATCAAGTTCAACCTTTGACCAAATACCACTCTGCCCACTAAACCATATCACAAATTGCCATCTCTACTCATTTTTTGAACACCTGTAGGAATGGTGACTCCCCCATTTTCCTCAGGAGCTTGTTCCAATGCTTAATCAGTCTTTTAGTGTAGAAATTTCTCTTGATATCCAGCCTGAACCACCACTCCCAAATGATTGTGCGGAGCCTTCTGTTAGCACAGGGGTCAGAAGGCACACAATGAGCACAATGTACCACCAAAGCTGTGGGAACAAGGCATACAGGGCAGCACAGCACATGAGCAACAGGGGAAAACATGAAGCATGAAACTTGCATGGAGTATTAGCAAAACTTGGATCTCAGCCTCCATTCCAGTCTTTGGATATCTTCAAAAATTCCATCCCTCATGAAATTCCAGTGCTGAAATTGATGAGGGACTGCAAGCAAAATTAAAACAGTACTTCAGCCCAGACTTCATAACATTATGCTTATTAGCCAGTTTTCTGATTTGGGGACATAGGCGCTGTCTTAGAGGGTGTTTGACCCTTTTTCTCCAATAGCAAGGAAAAAGTTTTTTCATTTCCTTTTGTGAAGAAACATATACAAGCTAGGCAAGAGGAAGGTGTCTGCTCATGTAAAATGTAGGAAGATAAAATGGAAGTTTCACCATACCCTTTCAAAGTACCTTAATACATACACAACACGCAGACTATTTCACCTGCAGAATTCATTCCACATTTCCATGCTTTCTGTTCAAAACATGTGAAATATGTTGGTTTTATTACTAGGATGCTGTCATTTATAGGTATGGCTTCAGTCATTCATTTAGCAAAAAAACTCTTTGTCCAGCCAAAGAGAATAATTTCATCTCTGTCCAGCTGGGGAATAGCTACTGATGCTGTTTGGCTGCAGCTGAAACTCGGGGCAGAGAGTGCCACTCATCTTTTATTTTCATCTTATTCCTTCCAACCCACAAAGTTAAACAAATTCTTTTAAATTAAACAACATAAAGAGTTCATTCAGTAGCAGAAACTGGAAGAAAATCTTGCTTTTGCACAGGAGACACTATTCCAGAAGGAAAGCAGCAAAAAGGACATTTACTATTCAATTATAGACCCGTTCACATGCCAACAAAGGTACTGCAAAATTCTGCCCTGGATTTCCATGTGAAAGGGGTTACTAAGTGCCTCAGGCTGCTGCAAATATAATATAGACTGGCTTGCTGGGGTCTTTAATTCAAGCCAGATCAGATCTCACTGCAGTGAAATAGTAGAGATTTTATCATAAAATATACACCACACCCTCTCCCTGGATTTATAGGGCGTTTGAAAAAAATCTTACATGTGCTGGATTGTAATGATGGTGAATTTTCATTGTCTTGCTCCAGATCCTGAGGTCAGCCAGCAAGAGTATCACAGGAACAAGAGACAGGCTTTGGCTTGCTTCTCCAGAGGGTTTGGTTTTCCACACACATTACCAGAATGCACACATGATTTTAAAAAAAAAAAAAAAAGCAAACATTTGGTTTAAGCTGAAAAGAGAAAAAAATATTTGGCTTTATAATTTTGGGCTCCTTCTCACTGCAAACTCTCTAGTCAAAGGAAAAAATACTGTCAAAAGGTAGCAAATCAGTTGGAAAGGGCAGATTCTGACCTGGTAAAATTGGCGTGGCTATTTAGGGAGCAAGATTTCATTAGAGTTGCTGTAGCAGCAATTGGAACAGTTTGACTAAAGCTAATGAATGATTATGACAGAAATAAAGCTATATGCCATCAAAAGCTATAGGAACAGAAGCTTCACAGGTTTATGAGCAAAATCCCTCTGGAAGTACTCTGATCTCCCTGGAAGATACCACATTCGTTTCAAAGAGTTCTCCTGGGTATTCACTGAGTGCTGACAACAATACAAAACCAAGTGCCCTTTCCAGTGCAGAGCTCCTCATGGATTTTCTTCTCTTAAAGGCACACTTAGTTATTAAGTGCTTTATTATAAAAGTACTTGGCACTTGTGTGGCACCACTCATCCCAGGGCACTGGGAAGCTCCTCCTGATGCTGCATTAACTTTATCAAAGACGTATTAGATAGTCCTGTGGCTGAGTAAAATGAGCCAGAGACATGAAAGGACTTTACTTTCCAGGGACCAAGCAGGGAAGCATCTGATGGGCAGAGCTCCCAAAGCCCAAACAAACCTCAGACACATGAGCAGGGGGGACCTGCAGAGCTCCCCCCCCCATGAGGTGCCCCCATGGCAAGAAGTTGTTGCAATGTTACAGTGCGGATACTGTAACACGCATATCAAACAAGGAGGCCGTGGAAAAGAAATATATATGGACTGATCCTTGATAGATGTTTCAGAGATGTTTATTTCTCCAGCTGCCTGGCCGGGATCTGCCGAGGAACTGCTGCAATCACAGGACCCGAGGGTCCTTCCCCACACAGGGGAACACAAACCAACCAATGGGAACGAGGCTGAGCAGGGGCAGGGAAACCCCGTGTCTGTGCCCTCAGGGCCCCTCTCCCAGGGCTACATGGCAGGGGGGAGGGACCCTGACATTGCCAAGTATCTTCTGGGTCCAGCTGAGCTCCATATATATACACACAAACACACACCTCTTTATTGCATTATATAATGCCCAGCACAACTTCTCTCACGGGGTTTTCCCTCAAGTCTGAGACGGAGAAAAAGATTGCCTTCAGGTCAACAGAGCAAATTTTAAACAATTCTCAGCCAAATTAGCATGCACCCAGCCAGCCCATGCATCACAAGAGCAAGGAGGAAGGAGAGTTCCTGTCTCACCTCCAGCTCCCAGCCCCTCTTGCTTTTGCTCTGTCCTTAAAGTCAGAGCTCTCATTTCCAAAGGTACATGCAGACCTATAGCTCTTTGAGGGAGAACAGCACTGATTTTAGGTTGTTGGACATGTTGAGTTGTGACCCTTGGACTGACCTGCTCCATCACTGGGCAGAGTTTAATCATGGGATGGATCTTCAAATGACAGACATGAACCTGCAGCAGAAGGTGAAACAATTTTTTTCTTTGTTAGAGATTTCTGTATAGTGTTTGTCCAGCATAAAAATCTAAACCAACAACAAAACCTGTCCTTTAAATAGTTTGACTGATATTAATGGAGTTAAATGGAATATAATTTGATTCTGGGCTTTTTGAAGCTAACCCCAGAAGAGCCCCCAAAGCCTCCTAGGATTGCTTAAGGATGTAATAAATTATGACTTGAATTTAAAAGTAAATTTCTTCCCAATTTTGCCAGAACTGGACAGTCAGATCCTGGGCCAGCCAAACCACAGGGAGCCATGGCGGGTGACCAGGACAAAACAGTACAGCAGAGAATATGTAGAGCTTCACTCTGCTATCTGCTATAGGAAATAGCAGATAAAGCGTGTTTTATGTTTTCCAAACATTTCTGCTAACAGCTCTATAAATTAATTTTCTCTGTTTGTTCAGATGTATCAGTCTGATGGCGAGTGTTTGAAATGTGCCTAAGCATCAAAAAAATGTATTTTGACATAAACTTTGTTTCCAGCAGAAAAACTGCAAAATATTTAATACATTGGAGGCCTTCATATGTTGAGGCAGTGTGCTAATTGTGCTGTGGTGGCTCTAACTCACTCCTGAAAAATTACCTTCAGACTGCTTTCGTCAGATAGACACAAAAACAAAGAGTGTTGGCTCTCTAGTGTTGGTGCAGAGGGCACAGAGAGCACAGTACACTCAACTATTTACTGATTGCTGTGTTAAATCTCATTTAATCTGCATTGCAGGTGATGTCCCACTTGAACCAAAGCCATCAGCCAGCTGAGTACTATGTCTGTGCTATACTGAAGTTTGTCAGGGGCCTGGAGTGACAGGGCAAGGGGTAATGGCTTCACAGTGACAGAGGGCAGTGTTAGATTAGAGATTAGGAAGGAATTCTTCCCTTTGAGGATGGTAAGGCCCTGGCACAGGTTACTCAGAGAAGCTGTGGCTGCCCCATCACGAAAGTGTTCAAGTCCAGGTTGGATGGGGCTTGGAGGAACCTGGGATAGTGGAAGGTGTCCCTGCCCATGGCAGGGCATTGGAATTAAATAAGCTTTAAGGTCCTTTCCAACCCAAACTGTTCTGTGATTCTATGTTTGCTTACCCCAGACCTGGACAAATACTGATTTAGATTCAGAAGCATGAGATTTTAAATCTCCCTCCAGAAAGTTTTTCTAACTGTTAACCCTAATAACAATGGTTATTTCTCTTTGCCATATCAGATAGGTAATCACTCTATCAGGTTCAAGTCCTCAGTCTAAATTCTGCACATGGCATTTCCACTTAGCATTTAGACTAAAGACTCAGCACTGATAGAGGGATTAGACATTTTCCATTGCCATGGTTAATATTCTAATATATTTGAGTTTATAAAGTGATTTCCTTTGCATGCTTTTGGGTTGTTGCCTTCCAGTTTCAGCATAAGTTGCTCAGTACCTGCACAAAAAGATGGGGAAAATGGCATTTCCCACCCAATGTATAGTAAAATGTATTTTACTCTTGAGCAGGAAATTGAGAAGACACGCTTTTTTGCATTATTCATTCAGCTTCAGTAGCCACTGCAAGCACATGCAGGTATGGGAGGGGGATCCTACCACCCATTTATCTGTTTGTCTTGCCATTGGTCCAACATGGCTCACCAGTGAATGCCATTTTGGAAGTGACAACTGATAATTTCTGAGTTTCAACTCTCATCTCTTTTGTTCAAAAGGAAGGCAATAACCTTAAAAGAGGTCCATAATGTAATAATTTCTACAGAAAGATTGAATTCATGCAAGAGCATGAACAAGCCCTAAAGATGAGAATGTAAAATTACAATGATGTTCATATGGGGAATTGTATGCTGGTGATCTGCAACATTTTATACAGAGAGATTACAGTTTGGTTATCAATTATAATGTCCTTCCTTTCTGAATTAAAATTTTTGCACAATTATTACCAAGAAAATAAAAATTTAATAATCACAGCACCTTCCAAACACTTGTTTTCATTTTCGTCCCTGCAGTTACTTGCCAGGCTTCTCTCTCTGCTTCTCTAACATTCACTCCTACACTTTTCATTTCTTTAAGGTCACTGTGGAGTAACTGACTACAATATGTTTGGCACAGTCTGGAGTAACAGGGGTCACACCATTAGACTGTCATTTTCTTAAAACTTAAAAACAGCCTAAAAATAAGAAGTAGTAGCATTTGGGGAAGTTTTCAACATATGTCTACATGAGCAAATTTTAAACATATGGGCCATCAAATGCATTCAAGATGTGTTGAAGCCCATCTAGTGATCCCCAGCCAGATATTACATAAGATTTCATAAGGTGAAGGACATAGATGCCTTTTTCAGTCTCATGACTAGTCCACAGACACTTAATCTGCAGAAGAAGATAGAATTCATCCTCAGTTAAAGGGTATTTTTTCATTTATTGCCTGGGAATTTCTACGGTAAGAAATTCACCTTTGGGATTTCTCATCTTTGGTTCTTGTACTAAATAATATCCTTTTGCTGTTAAAGAAAGAAAAAAGGAACTATCAAAATATGTATTTAAAATACGTGTTTAATTTAACTTCATACAGGACATGTAGGAGAGCTGGTTCATCAATCCTCTCTTAAGAATGAAAGCAGTAGTAGGTATTGTTGGTTATATTATCCCAATGGGAGACAGAAATAAACCTCAATGCAGAAACCTAAATCACAACTTGCAATTTAATAAAACAAAACAGAACCAGAAGGAAGTATCTTCTATTTCTCTAGAAATATTGTCATGGGTTAGCAAGCATAGTCCTGGAAGTGATGTTCATGCAAAGGAGTGCTGACAGCTTCTTCTGTGACCTGACAGAACCTATCAGCTGGCCAGTTTGAATATGGACAATTCTTTAAGCCACTGAAAGTTGTGACCGCCTCTGTGATCCACACTTAAGAATAGAAACCCTGAGGCAGAGGCTCTGTCTCGTTTCTGGCACTGGGACAGGTGGCTGTGGGCCCCATGCAGGGGCTGGTGGGTCC
>NW_008236219.1:844877-847327 GCF_000691975.1 Corvus brachyrhynchos | reverse complement strand
ATGAGGACTTTTGCTCCAAATGGGAAAGGAGAAAACCTCAGTTCCTACAGATGCTCCCAGAGATAGTCTTAAAGATGAAGATGAGGAAGACCCTTTGCTCCCAGGGAAGGAGAAGGGCCTCTGTTCTTAGAAATGAAATGCTCCCAGAGATGGGTGAAGAGAACTTTCGTTTCTGAATGGCTCAACCTTAAAATTGTACCCCAAAAACCTTCAAGAGTGGACCCTCGAAAGCAGTTGTTGGAAAGCTGCAAGTCGGGGGAAGGGACTCACATGCGAGCAGAGAGACTCCTCTTCCTAAATGGACTGAACTGAGTTATTTGGAAGTGGGCAGCTGTCTCGTTGTGATAATGTTTTCATAGCATGGGCAAGAGAGACTCCTCGTCCTAAATGGACTGAACAAGGTTATTATGGAAGTGGTAAACAGACTGAACATCTCAAGGGTTGTCTTTTTACATTGTCACTTGGAGAAGGGAGAAAGGTGGGGGGAGGAGAAGAGTTCTGAAGGTGTGGTATAATTTTTTTTCCTTCTTTTAGGTCTGTTAATAAACTTCTTCATATTCTTTCAAGTTTGGTGCCTGCTTTGCATTTCTCCTAATTCTTATCTCACAGAAGGTAAACAGTAATGAGTATTTTGGGCCAAACCACTACACTAAATTGGTGTCTCTGCCCAGTTACAAACCAAACCCACTACAAATATCCAATGTAAAAATTGCAACAGTTACAATTAATAACTATAAAGGAATAATTGATGATAGTAGATCTTTTGTGATGTCAAAAATATTTTATATAAAGCTGGAGCATTTTTTCCTCTAAGGACAAAAGGGCTTCCTGTTGTCTTAAGTATTAGAGTGAATCAAGAAAATTTTTTGTTTGAACAGTTGAACTAGTGGATAGCTTGTAAGAGCATAACCCTGCCCCTTGGCTGTAACTTAACTCAAATAAAGCTGTCCATCTTAACTTACGCAACAGGTACTCACCAAGAGAGCTGCAAACAACCAGGCTAGCACTGTCAATTCATTGTCATTTGTAGGTTATTAATAACTAACTCAGAGAAGCTGCTTAGCCTTAACATTTCAGTTATTGACTTTAAAATAGAGAGATTTTCCCTTTTAGTGTCACTCCATTCCTCTATTTTCATTTTGCCTTTGTCCTAGGACTTGCAGTTCCTAGGACAAAGAAGCAGGTAAATGCATCCTCTGCTGCAGTGGATATTATCTTGCCCTTCAGCTCAGCTCAGCTCCAAGTGCTCCCTATGATTACTTCAAAAATGTCAGCTGTGTTTATGTCAGCTCCAGTCAAACAAGTGAGGGAACAAAATTCTCTGTTTCTCCAAAAGCGCACTGAGATGCACTACTGGAAACCTGATTCTGCCCAGTAAAGACTCACAAACCAGTTCCAAAACCTGACTGTGGGAAGAGCAGTTGTGGAGTCTCCCTCACTGGAGATATTCCAGAAACATCTGGCTGCAATCCTGTGCAGTGTGCCCCAGGAAGGCCCTGCCTGAGCAGGGAGGTTGAACCAGATGACCCACTGTGGTCCCTTCTACCATGACCCATTCTGTGTTTCTGCGAGTATGCCTCTCTGGGGTGGATAAAGCTGGGTCCCCTCCTGAACATCAGAAAGAATACTGGAGGGGGGTTTGAGGGCAGTGACCAGGCATAGGAGTTTAAAAGAAAAAAAAAAGAGAAAGAGGGAAAAGAAGACTTTTTTAAAAGGAAACATCATCGTGCTGGAAGGAACCTAGTGCTCCAAGGGTAGCAATTCCTTGCAAGCATCTCTCTCTGCAAGCACCTCCTATATATCCACACCAGCCTTAGAAATAAAAGAATCTTTCAGCAGATAGCAATGCAATTTTTGCAAGGTTATCTTCCCCAGGGAGAACAGCTGGGGCTCGATATACTTCACTGAGCTTTTGCTTTACAAGCTTCATTAACACTTACAGAGAGCACATAAAAGTTTGTGTTTCACCTCTGACAACCTGCTCATGGGCATTGCTGGTCCTTGCCAGGGTGAGAAGAGGAAACAGCTGGGCTGGCAGCCGAAGACTCCTCAGTGCTCCCACGGAATGAGATGAAGAGCACAGGCAGCAGACAGACCAGGATGAACATGTGGGCTTTCCAATACCACTTGCGAAGGACAAACTGAACAATCTCTTAAGAGATTGTCTTAAGATGAGGAGCAAAAGTGAAAGGTCAGTTGGATAGTGAGATAAACATTAGGCAACATTCAAAATAAATAAGGAGGGAGAAAGAATGAGAAGCAGCAGCAACTTTAAACAGGTTGCCATGGTAGAAGCAATGTGCTGGGAGAAATAGCGTAAGGAGTTGTTGGTCAGAGCTCTGTGGTGTTCCCTTTAGCAGCAATATTATTCAGCCCATTCCTGAGGTCCAAGACCTTTGATTTATCTTCAATTTTAAGCCATCTCTTTGGAATCACATTGGCTGGGTACC
>NW_008236219.1:835552-844860 GCF_000691975.1 Corvus brachyrhynchos | reverse complement strand
CTGCTCGCTTTCTGCCTGCAGACACAGATGAAGCTCCTCATTCATGGTACCATCAGCATCATCCCCAGAGGGCAGGTTTCACATGTGCCAAGTCCCTGTAGCAATAGTCCAGTTTTGGGTCTTGCTGTGGGTCTTGTTCTGTGTCACTAAAGGGCCCTGCTGGTCCAGCCCTGTTTTCACACACAGAGGGGCTGACTGATTTCCATGTCCTGTGTGCTACACTTGTGAAAGAGGTGAGACCTGTTCTACCCCTTGCCCTTTAGTGCAATGAAATGCATTGTGCTCTCAGATTGAAATCTGAGCTGCCTCTGCGTCCTTTTTGGAGCAGTTCCCACTTTGCCCGGTCAGCTCTGGACGCAGCAGGCTGCGGGGGCCAGCCTCCGGAATGCGGGAGACCAGAGGTCTGGCTCGTGGGGTCTTCCACAGGACCGCGGCAATAGAGGCAGGTGGTGGAAGAAGGAGGCAGGCTCAATTGTGGATGAAATCCGGAAGGTTTATTGTGTCTCCGAACACGAGACCTCGCCCTCCGGGGGTGTCCAGCAATGAGCAACCCTGAACGCGCCTGCCAGGGGTTTTATGGGGGAGTGGTGACAGGGGAGGGATGACAACGGCATCGAATCAGGGAAGGAGAAGGACGGGTCTGCGGGATGAGGGACACACAAGGGAACCTATCTTGGGAAAGGAAGGGAGGGATCCTCCCTCCACGACCAATCACTCGACGCCCCTGCCAGAACTTTCTAGAAGCTTGGGACGGAGCGATTGGCAGGGGTCTGGGAGGAGACAAATAGAGAAAGCAGGGTTATGAACACGAAACCAGGGGGGTATAAACTGGGATGGTACAGTAACACGAAACCCAAAGGGGAGACCCGGACTGAACCAAACAAGACACACTCCCACACTGAGCCCTGGCTGAATTTAAACTTTTTATTTTTGTCTGCTTATTTAGATGTTCTCTTATCCATTTACCATGTTTTATCTTACCCACTCTGTGTGTGAGAGGGAGGCTTGGCTGAAGGACATTTACACAGGATCTGTCATGCATATCTGAGTCCAGCCCCTCAGTAAGTCCCTGGCCGGCAGCCTTCAGGAGTCTCTGCAACATCCCCATCACAGCCCTGTGCAAAGCCAGGCACAGGGGAACTCCCCCCTCCATCCCAGGCAGTGAGTCCCTGGCTTCTGTCAATGTTCAATGGGAAGATTAATATACAGAGGAGGTATTTATAAGAGTAACATAACAAATATCACAGTCAGTAATACAGTTCTTTCCCAGCAGAACTCTCCACTGTGGAGAGGCTGAGAAAGAAAAGCAGAGGATGTGACCCTTAGTAGAGGAAGCTCTTTAGAAAGTCAGATTTAATTGAAGCCCTCAGAAGCCCTTAATTTTTGAGAAGTGGGCCACATTTTCCTAACACTGAAAACAAAGAGCTATGTAGTGGAAGCATATAAAACTCAAGAAAAGGACGGTAATATATAGTAACGGCAAGTAGCTGTTGAATTCCTTGGAAAAGCAGAACCAGAAGGATGTTTTTCTCTGGGATCACCTTTTCCAGACTGCCTGATTGATCTGTTATTATAATTTAAACAGCTACAGCCTCTGGACATTACTACAACTCACACCAAGTGTTTTGAACACCACATGGTCCACAAATACATCTAAAATACTCAGCTGGACTAAGGCAAATTTTTTGCAAAACCAGACGAACAAATAAAACATTTAAGGCAGGAAAGCCACAGAGTGTTGGAGGATAAGGAAGACCTATCTGGCCTCAGGATTTCCACATTACAAAGTAATTGCTGGCCAAATTAGAGATGGAACCTCCTTGGTTCTGCAGGCAGCAGTCATAGGGAGACACGTTGCCTTGCACAGCACTAGTTCCACACCATCCCTGCTACAGCCAAATTGGATCCTTATATCATTAGTTAGATTATTTAGATTAATGATTACACCTGAGCAATGAAGAAAAGCAAGGATGGCTACCCCAACCACTCCCAAATCATTTGCCTGTCCTTGCTGGAACCAGATTCTGGGTGTGGCACAACTGGATTTCAACCAGTGAACACTGCCCACAGATGATCTTTTTCTATTCTCACCTATATTCAGAGCAATTTATCCCTCATCACTCCATTACTACCACTTTTTCGACTTTTGGCACCTTGATGCAATGAATTTTTCCATGTGCCAACCAAGACAGTGCCCAGCTTGGCTCTTCTCCAGCCTTTAACGTAACACAGAGGAGTTTAATAAAAACCAACAGCCTTCAGTGAAACACCACCTCCCACAAACCCCCCAGTGATTCTCTCTGCAGTGAACTCAAAACACAAACAAACAAAAACCTATATGGCAGGACAAACCACGTTCCTTATTCTTTGAATGTGCTTCATATTATAAATCACCCATGAAGGTGATAAATGTGCACTTAAAACAAACTACATGCTCTGCTCAACAGGGCTATTCAGCATAACAAAGCTGCCGGAGGGCAGCTGAGCTAAAATAAATGTATTGCTCTTATTGGCATTTTTGTGGTCTAGATGTGTGTGCAGCAGGCAGGTTTCCCAACCCACCACCTGATTTCTGCTTTACCCTGCAAAGTCTTTCTGCCGCATTGACCTGAAGAAGTGCAGAGGGCAAAGGGCTGGGCAGGTGCCAGGCAGGTACATCCCAACAGTGACAGTGATGGGATGGGTGTTGTGTTTGGCACACAGACTGGTTCCAGGCGGTTAGTGACGTTTTTCATTCTGTCATACCAACTCCCTTCCTAACACCTTCATCTCATTATCTGGAAGGTTACATTTTACAGGAAAGATCATTATCTGATTCTGTCAGCTGCTGTTTGATTTCTGTGTGTTGTTCCAGTGAGATTTTTCTTATAACAATGACTTTGCTAATGGCCATCCCCCTGTGCCGCCCATTTATAACACCTTTGCTATTATACCTCCTAGACGAGACCTGACACTCACAACAAACATTATTGAATTAAACCTCAGCTGTAAAGTAAGCAAACCTTATTATACCCAATTTTACAGCTGGGTAAACTTACATATTGGAGACATTTAAACGACTTTCCACAGCATTATGGAAAGAGCCAGTGAAAGCACAGAGCCTAGAAAAGTCCAGCTCTCAGTCACTTGCTGCAGGCCCCACTTTGAGAAAACAAATTTATTAAGCATGTGTTTAATGTTAAGCTTATGAACAAGGGGGCATTAACCCATTACAAAGCTTACTTCCTTCAACATGCCAAAAACCTGCTGCCAGCCAGCAACAGCAGGATATTAGTCATGTCTTGCACTGTCTCCATGGTCAGAAGGCAGCAGTGACTTACCACTTCGCAATAGAAGGATGTGATATTCACAGCTTGTGACACGAAGTGGAGAAAAGCACACTGAGTCAGGGGACATTTGGGGCCCATTTGACCCCAAAACTTATAGGAAAGCTACAGTAAAGCAAGCAACGTGATAAAAAGTGATGCTGTTTTCAGAAGCGGGATGGACCATTTTGCAGAATTCACAAGTCCCTTATAGGGATGCCACTCATCCCAACGTTTGCTTTCCTTTAGAAGCATCAGTCTCTAAAGATGAGCTAACTGGTGTAGACATTAACAGAGTCAACCATTCAAAGCCAGGGAGGTGCCAGGGACCCTGGTGGAGCCCAGCCTGAACCTGCAGCAGAGGACAGAGACTCATCTCCATACTGCTCACACTACCAGACTACTAAACCCCCAATTTTTTCATTACTATCCATTCTTGGTTACTTGACTGTCTGCAAACAGGTGCATTTTCCCTTCTCAGTGCCCAATTCATCCTCTTAGTTTCATTCCACAATGCTGCCATTGCCTTTTTCACATCACAGGTCACAGAAGCTGCAATCACCTTACATTGGATTGTCATTGTTGGCAGAAGGAAGCAGAAGGAGCTGGTGGTGAGAAAAGAGGGTTTTATTCAATAATAACCAAGGCAAATGAGTAACTTCAGAGAGAATTGCATTAAATGTAAGTGCTGCAGTGGAGAGAGGAGGGGTCTTGTGGTGTAGTATGTGATTTTCAGGGTTTGGAGGGCAGAGCCTGGTTAGAAAATCAGCTGAGGAAAACAGTCTGCAGTGAAAAACTAAACTGAAATTATTGCAAACCCAAGAAACTGAGTCACTGCTGTGTTTGGAACCTCCTTGAGATTGGAAATTGCTTTCAGCTTAACCTGGAATTTGCCACCAAATAACACACATGGAGCTCTGCTCTCACACCTCATTTCAGCAATAATTAATAACTTGAGAAATTGGGAAAGAAAATAATTAATTTAACACTAAGAGAAGGGAGGCCAATGTACAGTTAGGAGTAGGAATACCAAGCCTGATTAGAAAGGGGTTGGAATTTGGTACCAAAATCATCCTTCAAGACGTCCCCTTCACACCAGGCCCCAACACAACTTCTTATCTGCAAAACCTTCAAAAAGATGTTGTGGCCCAGGAGCAGCATTTCTCCCCCTCCAGCTCTAGCTTGTTTCTTCCCCCTTGCTCTACTTTACTTTTTCTGTCCTAATTGAGGGTTTTATTCTTCCAGAGGAAAAAGAAAAGGGCAAGACAAATCCTGGCCACCTTCCAGGAAGCTCTAGTCATTTCAACTTCATCCTGAGATTTAGACCCTAAAATGAATTATAAATAGACCGATTTTACACTGCTTAATGGAAGCTTGTACAAGGCAGAGTAGGGATTCCAGGTCTCCTGCCAGATGGGACAATAGCCTTAGAGGTGCCATGCATTTCATAACTTGGGAAAAACTCATTTGAGATTCCTTATAGGTAGATTCAAGGTGCCCACAAGCCAGAGTCCTCTCACTCCAGCATAAGCCCAAAATCCATTCACTAACCCATAGGGAGGAAGGGAGGGAAAGAACAAGGAGAAACCAGGTCATGGTGATAACTTTGGGACTCTGCAGACAGGGGCTGTGGTGAACCCCCCCTTTTTTAACTATATCCAAATGTAGATGGATAAAGGATTCTGATGCAAACACCAGCTCAGGGCTTGAGCTCTCCCTTCTCTTTCACTGACACTCACTGAACTGGGTCTAACACCTCCAGAATTCCGTCACGGAACATGACCATGTGAGATGAGCAAGGACACTAGCAATGCTTTAAAGAGAGCTGCATCTTTTGTCTGAAGCACTCATCATTCCCAATAACTTCTGCCAGATCTGCAACACCAGGACTACAGAAATAATCATGCCTAAGTTATTGAGCCAAGGACAGCTGCCCAACAGGGTGAGACTGGCTCCTTTTCTCCCTGTTTCAGCAGCAGATGAGGAAGGACAAGCACACTCTTAGCTCACCAAAATACCCAGGGAGATCTCTCCTTCCTCACTCTAGATGACATTGCATCCCACACAGAAGTTGTGATATTAAAACTTACTCAGTGCATATCACACAGAGGTATAGGGATGAGCTGTGTTTTATCACGTGAACTTTACAGCCAGAAAAATCCAGCATGTGTCAGTACCTCTGCAATTTCATGCGCTCCCTGGTTTCCACAGCATATGGTCTGATGGTGCTATACCATTTGCTGTCCCTGGGAGAGCAGTTTGAAACGGAGAGAAATAGCATGGTACATTTGAGTTTATGGGGTATTAAAAGGGCTATAGTGAATGGTAGCCAAGGCACCAAAGTGAATTATTTATAGTGCAATTGCACTTTCTCCTAAGCTACCCTTCAGACGGGTCAGGCCTTGGACACTCACATTAAGGTCTTTTTAAATCCAAATAAGATAAGGTTGTATACAACAATGCAGATACACCAGTTTTACATTAAATCATGTCCAAGTAAAATTCCTTCAAAGTAGCACTCTGAGAATGACATTACTTGGTTCTTGGGTTAGAGGCACATACATATTTTACATAAACCTCCCTTCATCTAATTTTTATTGCCTTTTTTGGATGGTATTTCCTAATGTATCATGACCTCTACATTTTCAAAATGATGGGACAAAACCAGACTCCCTTTCTTTCCACAGTAATACTGACTAGAAGAGTTCATCTGGGGATCTTGTTGAGCTCAGGTACCAACTGGGTCCATGCAAACCTTATTTTCACAGAAAAATGGCACCAGTTCTGCACTGCAGAGGGCTGCAGTGATTTGCTGCATAATTTTTATGTTGTTGTGACGTAGTCCTTGTGGTCTGCAGGAAAAGGCATTAGCCTTCCCGGCCTGGCAGTGAAGTTTTTCAGCTACAGGGGTTCTCCCCAAAGTGATGTAAAACCCAAACACTGCACAGTATCCTGCAGAGCCCTCTTTTTTTGCAGGTAGAGTTTTCCCTTGCACAATGAAGGAAAAACCAAAACCTAAAAACCTAAGAAATTAATCAGGGCTCTCTGTGACAAAGGTACTACAGAGAAGGGATCAGAAGAAACCTCTAAGCACAGCCAGGATACAATTCTCCAGGAAACACAAATATTGAAGACTTACTTCTTAATCCACATTTTCTATCCAGTTATGGCTCACAACAGCTTGTCTTGCAGCCTGCAGGCAGGTGTTTGAGGTCCTTTCTTTGGGGTGCAGTTTCTTGGTTAGAAGTGAAGAGATTGCATGGCCGGATTTTGGAGCAGGCCTGGAAATCACAGAATCACAGACTGATGTGGATTAGAAGGAACATTAAAGCTCATCCAGTTCCAACCCCCTGCCATGGGCAGGGACACCTTTCACTGAACCATGTTGCTCCAAGCTCCCTCCAGCGTGGCTTTGAACCTTTCCAGGGATGAGGCAAACACAGCTTCTCTGGGCAACCTGTGGCAGTGCCTCACCACTCTTACAGGGAAGAATTTCCTCCTAATATCCAATCTAAACCTACTCTCTCAGTTTGCAGCCATTCCCCCTCGTCCTGTCACTCCATGCCCTTATTAAATGTCCCTCTCCAAACTCCCTGGCGCCCAACACAAGCCCTCTCCCCAGCTGTGCATTCTCAGCTCAGAGGATGTGAGCAGGATGTTGGTCACCTGGGCTCTGGCACTGTGGCAAGATGGTACCCAGCGCTCCCAGTGCTGTGCACTCCTCTCTGCCTTGGCCAAAAGCAAGCAGAGCAGAAATATTGTGTCAGCACAAAACTAATGGGTACATATTTTTATGAGACTCAACAGCCCTGTAATTGATTTCATTGCAATTTATGGCATTTGCATAATGATGTGAGTCAATATGAAGAGAGTGAAGCAGGAGGTTATAAAAAGCATTTCAGAATCTCGTTCTGAGGGAGCTGAGTCCAATCCCTGCATTTTAACATTTCAGTTTTCTTAATTTTGGTAACGTAGCTGTTTTGCATAACCTTCTGAAGGAAGCAGCAGCATTCTGACAACATGCTGACTAGCAATAGCATCTCACTGTGCTACCTAGGAAACACCTGAGAGCAAGTGATTGGATTAAATCTCTAAGTATAGGATTTTTAAACCAAGAAATCAAATTTCCATGGTTAAATCCCCCCATCAAAGATTTCTCAATCAAGCCAACAATCTTACTTAGTTAATAGTCACAGAAGAGGTACCCCTTGTTTAGGCCAGCTCATTGCATTGCTCCTTTTTCCTTTGTTTTCCACCTTGAGATGGTGTCACTGTCTCACTCCAGCCAAGCCATGGGCCTTCACTGCAACTCAAGCTGTCCAAAGCACAAGATGCAAAGATGATTCACAGGACAATATTATGACTTCAATGCAATCAAAGGTCTTGTTACCTGTAATTCTGTAGATTAAAGAATTCGTATGTGGAATCAACATGGGGGGTTGATGGGGGTCCATTCAAATGGAAGACTTGTAGGTAATAAATATTAAATTATCATAATTATTAGAGGGTTTTGTCCAGCACTGATGCACAGCAGTTGAGATCTAGAACTGCTCTAAAAGCAGTGCTCAGTAAACAAAGTTTGGCCAGCTTCATGTAAAATGCCTGTACAAACAGGAGCAGTGCCCATAGACACCTCATCCAGTGGTATTTTCTGTCTTGGCAAAAAACAAACACTTCTCCAGGGATCAGTTTTCTTGATATATTGCAATCCACTGGCTTCCTTCCATTCACTACCAACAGGACTAAACCAGGAGATTTTTCTTGTTCTCCTAATGGAATCCAGCAACGTGAACTGTTGGAATGAGAATTCCAATTATGAAAAAATGTTTTTTAAAAGCTGTAATTAATGCTTGTTAACAAGCTTTTCAAAGTAATTAGAATACTGTTTAGCAGAAAACATTACATTGTCTTTTTTGTTGTTGCTATTATTATTATTATTATTATTATTATATTCTAATTACTAGAGACTCCTGCTTCTCTGGGGATAGAGCTCTGAGCAATCTGGTCTAGTGGAAGGTGTCCCTACCCATGGCAGGGGGGGCTGGAGCTGCATGATCTTGAAGGCGTCTTCCAATACAAAGCCATTCCATGATTCTAGGATAGCTGGAATGACATATAAAAAAGCAATCAGTAACCCATGGTTTGCTCTAATAGCAAAATAACCCATTCTCACTTTGCTTTGTTCTGCAGTTGTTGGGGTCCCTCCCCTGCCGTGTAGCCCTGGGAGAGGGGCCCTGAGGGCACAGACACGGGGTTTCCCTGCCCCTGCTCAGCCTCGTTCCCATTGGTTGGTTTGTGTTCCCTGCGCGGGCAGAAGGACCCTTGGTCCCGTGACTGGAACAGTTCCTCGGCAGAGCTCTGGCCATGCGGCTGGAGAAATAAACATCTCTCTGAAACAGCTATCAAGAATCTGTCTGTCCATATATATTTCCTTTCCACGGGACTCCTGGTTTGATAGATGCATGTTGCAGTATCCCCACTGCAACATAATGGTAGAGAATTGAGGGCAGAACGATCCCCGATCCCTAAGTGACTGATTTGTGTGAGTAAACCCTGGAAACTTTGGATTCCTCTTCTTGGTTTTGCTTTGCTATTCCATATCTTAACTATGGAGGAACCGTGGGAAGACTCTTGGCTCTCAGAGCCGCATATGGACATTTATCTTAAACTTAAAATGATTCTTGAACAACGATTTGTGAATTTTAGCTTGATTCAAGCTCAAAAAGAACTGAAACACTTCCTGGCATGGTTGTTTAAGAACTTTTTCTATGTTTCTTGGGATTTAATTCTTACCAAGGGCTTTTGGAAAACCGTTTGGACACAGTTAATACTGGAGTCAAAATATATGCCGATGGAAGAATATTTTCGTGAATATTATTTCGTTACCGAGACTGTTGAGCAATGTCAGCTGTGTCCTGGCGAAGGGAAGCCTGGCGCAGGGACCGTGCGGCCCAGGCCACGTGCACCGAGCGCTCTGCGAGCAGCAGCGAGGCAGTTCCCGCG
>NW_008236219.1:828485-835512 GCF_000691975.1 Corvus brachyrhynchos | reverse complement strand
GCGCCTGGCATCGGCAGCAAAGCGGAGAGCAGAGGAGGCGACGCACGGAGAACTGAGCGGCGCGGCCCGGCCCGGCCTGGCCCGCGCAGCCCCGAACGCGACCCCGGGAAGGGCGCGCAGGCATGAGAAGCCCCGACAATTCCAACACGGGAGCGACCAAAGGAGAGAGCACAGACGCAGCGAGACAGAAAACAGCAGCCACTCGGAAAAAGGAAAAGATCATAGTAACTAAGATCTTAGGGATAGTAAAATGGTATAATGTTAAGCAAAATTATGGTTTTATAACAAGGTGTGACAACCAGCAAGACATATTCGTGCATAGAACTGCTATTAAAAAGAATAACCCTGAAAAATGCATCCCAAGCTTGGGAGATGGAGAAGTCGTGGAATTCAAAATTATACGAGGTAGAAAAGGGTTACAAGCGTCGCAGGTCACTGGGCCTGATGGTGTTCCTGTAAAAGGCAGTATATATGCAAAAAATCGTAGTCATGTTAGACAATATCTCCATTGTAAGTCCCCCCTACAGTCTCCCTTTCCTAATCCCACCTTTCCCTTTTACCCTATGTCCTATTACCCCCAGTGTATTCCCAATCCGTTTTTTCATCCATGGTTTCCCTCACAAAACCATGCTTTTGCCAATTGTTTCCCCAAAAATCCCTTTCCAATGCCGAGTGGGGGATGAAAAGGGGGAGGGAAGAAGTTAAACCCTTTCCTGCCTCAGTTTCCCCACAAAGCATGCTCAGAGAGTCCTGTCTCCCTTCTGTCAGCCCTAAGATGTTCCACAGAATCTGACTGGACATTTATAGACTCAGGAGGGCGGCTTGTTTTGTTTTGAAACTGTTCTTGTTATGTTTATCCAGTTGTTTTCATTCTCCTTTTATTAAAATAAAACGGGTGAGGTGTTGGGGTCCCTCCCCCGCCGTGTAGCCCTGGGAGAGGGGCCCTGAGGGCACAGACACGGGGTTTCCCTGCCCCTGCTCAGCCTCGTTCCCGTTGGTTGGTTTGTGTTCCCTGCGCGGGCAGAAGGACCCTTGGTCCCGTGACTGTGACAGTTCCTCGGCAGAGCTCCGGCCATGCAGCTGGAGAAATAAACATCTCTCTGAAACAGCTATCAAGAATCTGTCTGTCCGTATATATTTCCTTTCCATGGGACTCCTGGTTTGATATATGCATGTTGCAGTATCCCCACTGCAACATGCAGTGGCACCAGCAGTGCAGCAAGAAGCTGTCAAAAAATGCAGAGTGGGTCTCACAATGTCCATGGGTGAGAGAGGGGGGCGGTGGGAGATCACAGCCCTCTCTGGTAGAAGGAATGGGGAATAGCAGAGCCCAGCAGTGACCCACAGCTCCAGCAATCCCCTGGAGAACCCCCAGGCAAAGAACAAGCAGGACTTGAGATGTGGTGTGGGGGTCACAGCCTCTCCTGTGGGTTCTCAGGGCGGGGACAGAGACCCAAACTGGGCAGGGCTTGTGCTGGGCCAGCTCAGCTTCATATGATCAAACTCTCTCCCAAATACAGCTGCCATCTTAATTAATTACAGAAGTTGAGTAAAGCCCAGAACTAATACCAGTCAATACTTGGACATTCTTTCAACTGACAGACCAAAACCACTTTTAATTTAATAATCCTCACAGCAGCTGTGTGATCCCATTTGGGTTTCATTACACTCCTTTTACAGATGAAAAGGGCAGGGACAATAAAAGAAAATCACAATCCCCCATAAGGCTGACTTCAGATCATTTGGCAAGGAAGGTAGCTGGGGTAGAAAGCAGAAACCCTGAACAAGAGGGAGGGAAAATCCAACCACAGATCTGAGATGGAGCAGTTTCTCCTTCCTGCCCCTCAGAGGGGACAAGAGGCTCAAGTCTTTATATGCTACAACTGGGTGTGCGTGTACTCTGCAAGATAAAATTACATCTACAGATGGTCCAGGCAAAAAACCACTCAGCTAATTTTAGCTTAGACAGAATCTCATGTGTGTATCTGGGGGAATAAAATTAGATGCGCTTTACACACTTTCTGAATTATCAAGATGATCTTCCTCCATAAATAAATATCAGCCAAAACCTAATCCTATGCTCACTACAAAGCAGTATTTGGGGTTTTTTCATTAAATATCACCAGTAACAAAAATCTGTGTCTCTTTTTGTACATCTACAGACACATTTAGGTCTGAGTACTTTTTGTCTATCTTTTAAAATCCCATTATCACACGGTAATGTATCCCTAGTACCCTTTTTGGATTATTTTTCTGCTTTTCCAATTCTTTTAAATAATTAGTGGTAATTGCCCTAAGCAAATGGTTATCCAGCAATCCAATACTGTCAGTAAGAAATCTGTGCTTTTGAGATGTCCTTGTCTTGGCATGTTTGTGTCAGTGGTGCCCGGAAGAGGACACCCAAAATGAATATAAGGGCTCATGGGATGGGGCTTGGAGCAACCTGGTCTAGTGGAAGGTGCTCCTGCCCATGGCAGCAGGCTGGAGTGAGATGCTCTTTAAGGTTTCTTCCAACCCAAACCATTCTATGATTCCATGATTCTATAAAACTGTGATTTTCAAGCCTGCTCCTTGGAGAAGAAACAGAGAAGTAATGTTTAAGGCTGTCAAGTCTTTATGCCATTCCATACAGTGCAAGAAATGCAGGCTTACCTGTAACACCTCTTGTCTGGGACTATTATTTTCATTATGGGCAGGCATCTTCAGTTTCAGTCTCAAGAGTCAGCAGGTGTGACTAGAAAGTACAGGCTATTTCGCTCCAGACAAAAGGCGATTTGCAGCTTTTACACAGTGGCGTGCAGAATAATGATCCTGTTTACAATATTCAGTACATTTCATATGAAGATCTTTGCAAAAAAACAAACAAAAAAAACCCCCAAAACAAAAACATTTTAAGTTCTTTGCAAATAGTAACTCTTAAAATGTGTGGGACATTTTACCTTCCAGGGAAGAAAATCTGGTTCAACTCCTTCAGACAAGGCTGCAAAAAGTGATGGTGTCTCTGCTTTTACAATAAGTTGTGATGCCAAATTTTGACTCAGGCTCCCAGGATGATTTTTAAAAGAATGAGTATTTTATTATTTATTAATTAGTATTTATTAATTCCTCCATAATATCACATACTTCATGCCCCCTTTTTCCAGGCGTACAGACTCTCCACTCCACACGACACCATTTAAGAGTTTACTAAAACATATTAGCACTATTAGTACTTACATAGCCTGGATGTTCAGCACTGCCATGTGCTACTCTAATTTATGTTTTGACCCTTCAGCTCTTCAGAGATGAAAATCAAAACCTTCTAAATCACCTGCATAAATTACTGTCTTGCTAATAAAAATGTGACTAACATAATTCCAGTCAATTCCAGAATATTCTGAAGCATTGCTCATGGCACCGCTTCTGGATAAAAATAAATGTTCAAACAATTTCATACTTGAGCATAGGGGTATATCTCTGTGATGTATCATCCTGGTTCCACATAATTATGAAGTAAAAATAAAATTGTATTTTAAAAGACCTTTTTCTTATTTCTCATGTATGTAAAAGTCTCATCACTCATGCATGCACGACCCCTGTAATTGCAGAAGTGGCACTGTAGCATTGCTGTTTTGACAGCAGATTCTAAGCAATTTTTCATTCTCAGAGAGATTTTTTTCCTTTTTTTTCTCTTTTAATTTTTTGTTTGTTTGTTTTGGAGGTGGACAAACTTAATAACACATTTTACATTGCTTCCAGCAACATTTAAAATACTCAGAAACAAGTAAAAGGCAGAAGTCTCTCAGGACTGCTGTTGCATTCACCAAAGTGGAGATGCCGAGGTGGGCATGACCTGGGCTAAGGACAACCAGCTCTGCAGCCCACCAGACCTCAACCTGCTCAGACCTCAAGAGCAAAGCCACTGCAATGCTGATCAAGACAGACCAAGTAAGATTCAGCTACAACCACACTCCCCCCCCCCCCCCCCCCCCCCCCCCCCAGAAATAATGAGGTAGCAAGGCCCTGCACATCTGCCCTTGTACCCACTCAAGCATCCTCACAACCCCACGCTCAGCATGTAAGGGTATCAGGATCTGGGCATGGTGCCACTTGAATACAGTGATCCATCTAGCCAAGACCCATCTGGACTGGTATTACCAACAGGCAGCCCATCAGGCACAGAAAGTAGGCATTATTTCACGGTGACGAGTATTTAACAGCTATATGTCCAGTCTCTCTTTTGGATTTCTGTAATATCTTATCAAAATAAATAAGTCATTTCTGTGCAGGATCATATAAACACTCTTCACTCTGTCTTCCTGAGAAGCTGGCAGGCTACATTTGCCTCTCAGTTACCTGGATAAACAGATTGCTAATATAACCAATGGATGTGATAATATTCCTAAAGCAACATTTAACAAAAGGGTGAAATTATTTGACCCAAACAATTCCCAATGTGTTACCACTGATAGAAATCTCTTCTGCCTCTTGCTTTAGCATAAATGAAAAAACAACTGCAACAAAAGCCCTTAAAATACATGAAAAAATAAAAATCTGCATATCTCCAGAAATTACTTTCTCACTGGCATGAGCAATTTTGACCTCAGCATATGTCTGAGAAGTTCTGCTTCTCATTTTAGAAGCTTCTCAGATGTAGGAGCTCCTATTTTAGCCGAAGTTTGATGTGCCAGATCAGTCCCCAGCTCACGCAGCATTAAGAGACAGATTTGCAGAAGTACTTAGGTGCCTAAAAATGAAGACAGGCACCTGATGGGATTTGAAATGAATGCCAAAGAGGCTATTTTTGTCAACTTCTGTAAGAATTCATCTGGGCTTTGTAACAGCCAGTGGCACAAGCGGCATCTCTGTCACATTCGAGCCCCTTGGCTGTGTGCTCGTGTCCAACACAGTCTGTGTGTCCAGCTGGTCCTTTGACCACATGGCTTGGGGACAAAGTGGGAAAACATGAGTATGGCCCATATCCAGCAGAGTTATCCAGCTTTTCCATCTCTACAGGAGATGACCAGAGGGGCCACTACCCCAGTGAAATAGAAACCCTTGAAGATGCATGTTGTATAGACAGATCATCAGTTACAGCAGGTACTCATAGAATCACAGAATGGTTTTGGTTGGAAGAGCACCTTAAAGAACACCTCATTCCAACCCTCCCACCATGGGCAGGACACCTTCCACTTCCACAGGTTGCTCAGAAGACCAGTTTGCTCCTTAACGTGTTCTGTGGTTTGATGACAAGTTAATCTCTTGACCAAATCCTGGGACTCCTTTCCCTTTTATCCACAGACATGCAGACAGCTTTTAGCCAGTCAAGATGGAGGAGAACATTGGCTTTCCTTTCTATCATCCTTGACCTGCTACTTCACACTCCTGCCAGCCTGCACAGACTCCCTCTCTTGCACTGGGCCACACAAAAGGTGACTCCAGTGGGGCACAAGACCTGAAAATCCCAATGCAGCTTCATGTGTGAGTCAGCTCTAAGAAAAGCCTGTCCAAGTCTTTGGCAGAAATGATGCCCTTGTGTGGCAACCATAACAATAATCACTACTTACTCATGGTCCCATTATCAGTTTGTATAGCAACAAACCATAAACCCTCCACTGCCTTTCCACTCCAGCACATCAGCGGGACATTGTCAATCAGAATCAGCTGAAAAGAGTGAAATTTCACATGTATTAATCTCATTTCTTTCACACCAGATTTGTTCCCTGTGCTCTGTGTGTTGTTACTCTCTTCTGCTTTAAATTTTCATATCTTGGGCTGTATCAAGCAATTATAGGGACTTCAAACAAGACAGAAATACTGCCAGTGGTTATCCCAGCCAAGCTGAGGAAACGCATGCTACATCACAGCTGCTTCTCCAGGGAACCCAGGTGACAAGAATATCCCAGTGCCCCCCAGACACTCAGAGGACCCTGCTCCAGACAGAGACGATGTCGTGATGCTTTCCCTGGGAAGAAAAAGGGCTGCTTAAGTGTAGCATCAAAGACAAGTAACACTCCATGATCGAGGGTCTAAATCCTATGCCGACCCTAAATAATTCAGCCCTCTGGGTAACCAGAGGTGAGGTGCTGTGGGACCCATGCTCAGCTCTGGGGCAGACTCCTGCCTTTTGCTAAGAGGAAGGAACCTTTTATAGTGACATGGGCATCAGGAACCTTCCCCTGCAGCAAGACCTAGAGTCTGTCTTAGCTAATATCTGAGTTGCTTTAAGCTAAGGACTGCCAGGGCTGTGCTGGGTGTTCTCTGGCCTGGGGGAGCCTCTAAATGCACCCTGAGCTTTGCTCTCCCGTCCTCAGGGATGGCAGCACTGCCATCTGATCCCACATCTGATCCCTCTCCCTCAGCCTGCAGCTTTCCTTCTTTAATATTAACAGGGAGTTTAAATATTCCAGGGCTCTTTTTTTTTTTGTAAAATTTATAAAATACCAGTTGAAGTACCATTCATGTTGCAAAGCTGCGTCTCTCTATCAAGGCTTCTTGGACTAAACACAACAATATAACAAACACTGGCCATTAATAATTGAGAAAACTCCTTCCCTGTGTGTTATTTTTCATCAGGATGATGTGTTACTAGTTTATAGATATATATTTTTTTAGCTGAACACTTTTTTGGCAGCAATTTGGCCTTCACAATAATGGACTTTACTGTATGTAAAGCCTCAGAAAAATAGACGTTTTGAGAGAGGTTCGATAGTGAATGAATCTGATTTGGAGAGGAATTTGCTTTACAGTGAAATAGAAAAATAGTGCCATCTTTTGGTCTGAGCAGCTCTGCCAGCATCATGGCAGAGAGTCAAGAGCTCAAAACCACTGGCCACATCAACAGCTGGATTTAGCCCTAGCTACTGCTGTCTCAGAAAGTCTTTTTTTTACTTAAAACCACAATAAATTCTGGGTTTAGTAAATATGCAAAGGAAAGAATGTTTATCCTGGAGGTCAGGGCTCTGCTACTCATTGTCCCTGCCATGCCCAGCTGCATCCATACTTACACTTACAGTTTCCCTGGGGTCTCACTTAACTGAGATTCCTG
>NW_008236219.1:759456-828448 GCF_000691975.1 Corvus brachyrhynchos | reverse complement strand
TTCCTGCTGTAAACCAAAAGGGCAGATGCAATCAGCACTCCTGCCCCTCCTTCCTCCACGCCAAGGAAACAGCTTCAGGGGACTTTAAACTGCTGATTTCCAGCCCCAGTTTGACAAATTGCCAGGATTAATTGCAGTGCAGGGCTCTGAAAATTGGGGGAGAGGATTTGAGCCTCAGCTAGTTCTACATTCAGTGGTAGACTGGTTAAGGATAATAATAGCTCAATAATCAACTACATAAAAACATTACACTCCCCCACACAACACACCACATCAGGATAATTTGCATTCCTCTCATAAGGATGAATGCAGCTTTTAACCAGTATTTTTGTCTATACATCACTTTTTCCTTTCTGGTCTCACAAATGAGAATCTTCTAATGCTTTTCCTCTTATTCTACAAAACTTACTTACTGGAACAATTTGGTAAATGCTTTATTGTACTGAGAAAAGGACACTCCTTACAGCTCTTTCTCCAGAAAAAAATGAGCATTACTCTATGCCACTGCATCTCACAATGTTATTTTTGTTTCCTGGGGTCATAGCAAAAACAATATTCTAGTTTTGTTCCGAATATCTGAAGTTATTTGACACAGAAAATATAGTCCGTGAGCCAGGACCCAGGCATGTCCTGCAATTAAGATCTCGAGTTATTGACTTTCCATTGACATCAGGAAGTCTATTAAATGCTGCTGTGGGCAATATGTACATTTGACATTGTACAGGTGCACAACACACTGGCAAAGCATTCAAATGAATGACAAAACCCCACAGAGCTGCACAAACCCCCTCTGGCTACGAGAGCAGGACAAGGCTACATCTTGATTAGTCAGCAAAAGCTGCTGATGGCAGGGATGGGGAGGCATCACCATGGAAAATCTTTGTTCACAGGCAAATGACATCTATTAAAAGGCTGCAAGAACTCAAACAAATAAATATGTATTGAATTATAGAGACATACATATAGATAGAGCTTGAAGACAAAACAACAAGGACACAAGTCAACATGTATTCAATAGAGTCATTCCCACTGCTGAGCTCGATAGAGATGTTCACATTCCATGGGGAAAAAAGACACATTCCATCACAATTTCACTTCCCAAACTTCCCTTTTTATACAGGCTTTTATTATGCTGTTTCTTCAGGCATGAGGGTTTGTTTGGCTTTTTGGTCAAGCGTTTTCTTTTCCTTTTACATGGATAAGCCCATAGAGGGAGTTTCCTCTGACCTTGGAGACATTATGAGTAGCTTAGCAATCATCTTGGATTTTATTCAGGCTTTAAAAGTTAGCAGGAGTGTTTGCACAGACTTCACTGGGATTCAGAGGCAGCTTCCAAAATGTTTTTCCTACAAAGACTCTAATGACGTTGTGCTGTTTTTACTACTGCTACACTAAACCTTCTCACAAGTGACACCAGACTTTTCTGTCTGTAATGACAGTCATCTGCCAGCTCTACTCAATGCCTGATTATCTTGCTTAACTTTCACTTCCCAGCAATTAGCAAAAGCAATATTAAAATTCCTCCCTAGACATTTGCTTCCCAAAGACAAAAAATTGATGCTTTAAAACCACTGGCAGCTTTTAAAAGAACAGCAATCAGAGTAACTAAAATGCAAAAGGAAGGAGAGGAATCCTAGGCTGCATCAGTAATTTAACCATTCCCGGTACGGCAGTTCTATTTGTTCTTTGGATAGAACATGCTCAAAATTTACATTTCTTTAAATATCTTTTAGAAGAGGCAGCATTTAAGAACCAGCTATACTGGATTAAAAGCAAGACCTGGAATAAAATCATGAAGAACACCCCTGTAAGCTCTACACCAGCTTTGTGCCACAGGATCTTTGTGCTCAACTCACCACACATTTGGATTTCAGTAACATGGGCAAAAAAGCTTTTTCTTCTGGGGGATGAAAAAAACCCAGATAGAGATTAAACAGTATTCTGTTGCATAGCATATATTATCAGCCTAAGCAGAACAGGAGTTTCCTGTGGATCCTGGCCATAAGGCAAGCAAATTTCCCACTGCTCACAACAGATACTGCAATGTACAAGGATTGCATCCTCTATCCAGGGCTTCTTTCTCTGGCAGTTTAGGAACTTCAATTCCCATTGGACTGGAAGTGTCCCTGCCCATGGCAGGCAGTTGGAGGTTGATGATCTGTAAGGTCCCTTCCAACCCAAACCATTCTGTATTCCTGTTCTTCCTCCAGCTGTTGGAGGAAGGACCACAGATGGGCAAAGTGACCAGATACAGCAGTTTGGTGGAAACTGGTCCCAGTTCCCATGTCCATTCCCCAGCAGCTGACAAGTCCAAGAGTTCAGCATTTCCTTTTCACCTTTCAAAGAGGCCGGACATGGCCCCATTCTTCCACAGCACTTTATATTCATGCTTACAGCCCTGACACAGTGATGGAGCTCTGCAATTCAGGCCCTGGTGTTCTTCGATCCCTTGCAATACACAGAACAGCGGTGTCGGGCTTAATGCTATTTCCAAGCGCTTGAGCTGCCTGTCACTAAGTTATTGATCTGAAGAATTCAAGCTGGCCACACATCATTTGCCCAGTGAAAACCTGGCTGGCTATTGACGCTCCCCACACGCAGCCTAGGCTGCCAGCGGTGACAGAGCGGCACACGCTCGGCACATGGCTGCTCACAGGGCAGAACCAACCCAAAACCAAAGTAAGCGGCAGCACCACAAGCAGATCTGGGTTAACAGGCACAGTGGGGTGTCCCCTGCAGTCACTTTGCTTGTTTGACAGGACTAGATGAAACATATAATGATGCCTGCAAGTCATTCATGTGCGCATTACTCGTGTAAACACCTGGTGCCAAACCCCCGTCACACAAACCGCAGCACTGAACTTCTTGATCTGCCAGTTCAACCATCTGTGAAATAATAATTCAGATTAAAAAAACTTAACCCAGCACATTTCTAGTCCTCCCCACCTTTGCTGGTCAGCAGTGGGTTCTGCAGCAGCATCGCTGCCCATTATGGGTCATCATGATGCCAGACAGCATTGCCTTCCCATGGAATAATAAATCCTGCAAATAAAACACACCCCACAGTGCCAGGGCTGTGCTGCATGTTTAATGCCCCATGAGGGTCTAGCTCACACCTTCCAGGGTGACATTCATGCATTCAAACAACCCAAGGACCCCAAGAGCAGGTGCCAGTGCTGCCAGCCCTCTTCCCAATGCTCTCATCAGCACAGGACAACTCCCTCTGGCCACAGATGACATTTCCATGCGGCAGGAAAGGGCACAGGTAACAGAAGCATCAGCGACTGAATCTCTTGGTTCATATTTTCCCTAAGCTGGAAGAGAAGGGCCACAACCAAACTGAGTCTTTTTAATTGGTAATTTCCAACTGACCAGGTTTCTGCACCTCTTGACAACCCCACCAAAGGTCTGGTTTTTAAACTAGTATAATTTCCTGATAATTAAGTTACTTTTAATATCTGCTTTAGTCACAACGGTCTCTGCAGTGTAGGAAAGGTTTTACAGCAAAGTCAGGAGATTACTCATCCCACTGTGAGGAGATCTGCAATGGAACAGCTTCCTCCAGAGACAAGGCAGCAGGCTTCCTTAATTTCTGCTGCTGCTTTCATTTTTCAAACATTCCTTTGCTGATGAAACAAGGTACTTGAACACCAGCAGATTTCTCCCACCCATTAGTGGCAGCATTGTTCAATTAAGCCAGGGCAGAGGCATGTCCCTACTGATGGATTCCACCAAGGGAGCCGAGGTAAGGTCCCAGGTTCACATCACACACCACTTTTGCATGTCCTTGGTTACTCGTTTTCTCAATGTGAAACATTCGTTGAAAACCAAACGGCCTCGTTTAGAAGTCACACCTCCAATTACATTTAACCAATACTGCTGTAAAATGGATGTGACTTCCACTAAATTTAACTTCTTCCCTCTGTGCAGGGAACACAAAGCCTGCCCAGGCACCACAGCCTGGCAGAAAGCTGCAGAGGCCAGAAGAGTTCTCAGCATCCACCATGAGATAGCTGGGAAACCAACAACAAAGGCACCTGAACAGCACCCATGGGGAGCCAGGGGCATCTAATCACAGCGTGATGCTGCTCCCCAAAACCTTTGAAACCTCTGTTGCCTGCAGGAGCAGCCTGGAGAACCCACACTGGATGGCACCTGCACAGCACCTCCTGTATAAAGCTCATAAAATTCATCTGCCATGGGCAGGGACACCTTCCACTATCCCAGGTTCCTCCAAGCCCCATCCAGCCTGGCCTTGGACACTTCCAGGGATGGGGCAGCCACAGCTTCTCTGGGCACCCTGTGCCAGGGCCTCACCACCCTCACAGGGAAGAATTCCTTCCTAATACCAGGTCCTTCATCACTCCTTTGGTCCTCCAAGCAGAAGGCTACCAGGAGACTTTTCCCTCCACACAAGCTTCACTACTAACACTGAAAATAAAATGAGAGAAAGAAGAGGAGCCATCATATTGCAGCCAAGCATTAGTGCTGTATTTACCCAAAAATACAATACACTGAGGTGAAGACAAGGTTTGCTCACAGTCCTGGGCAAATAGATCATGAAAGCCTCCATCAACCCCTGATATCCCAAAAGAGCTTTTCCTGAGTAAAACAACTTCCTGCAAGAGCGATCTCCCTCTGGAGCCATGAGTTTTGCCATGTAGTAGCATCCCGCTGAACAGCTAAGTGGAGCTCTGCTGCTCCAAACACACTGTCCCCAGGACCATCTCACTGTGGAGTTGTTCAACCCAAATCATGTTTACATAAATGAGTTTGAATTTATAATAAACTTGATGATGCCTAACTGATAGATCTAAAAATAAGCCAGTTATCTGACACCCTACTCTGATCCTAAAACAGATGCTTGAGGATATAAAATTACATTGTGAGCTTTGAAATTGCACATACAATTACAACCTTCATCTTTATTGCTACTCACAAGTGTTAAATGCACCTACATCTACATCGGAACCTCACTTATTACCATATTTCTCCCTCTCTCCCAAACCAAGACTGACTTGCAGCACTGTGACACTGGTAATTACTCTCCTCCTCTGACAAATTCAGGGGAATGAACAGAAATCTTTGTGGAGCCCATTTAACATTCATCTTGTACAAACAATTTGGTTCTTCCTTCATTTCTAGGAGTGCTGGCTCACTCAGACAAGTAAAAGTCTTCAGGGCAATACCCTGGGGAAAGACATTGTGCTTTTCTGTTGATGGGCTGTGGGAATTTAGCATCAGGAGCCAGCAGTTCAGTGCTGACAAGAGCCAGAGGCAGGTTAAGTCAATATGGTCTTCATTTCCTTCACTTTTTTTTTTTAAGAATTCATTTTACAGTTTGTTTTCAAGGTTTTTGTTGCAATGAGAGCTGCTTTACATAACAGCCCCACCAAAATGTCATCAGTTCACATCATCACGTGCCTCCAGGACCTGGATCTTCAGGAAAGCTAAAAATACTGCAAAAGTTTGGGTCAAACCAAAACAGCTGATGCCACAGCCTGAAAGCACATAGCACAAACACCATAGACTTGAAGTGCTCCTCCTGAACTAAGGTTGGATGAGGAGAAATGCGTTTACTCCAGCCCCAAAAGCGCAGGAATTCAACCCGGAGGGAAGAATGGTGCAGGGACAGGTTTTAGTCCTCCTGGTGCTCAAACATGGTCTCTCCAGCACATTTTACCCTCTTAAAAAATGATGAGTGGCTGAAAGCACTGACTGACCCTGCCTGCAGAGCCCTCCTGGCAAGTCCCCAGGTGGTGGGGACACCCCAGGCTGTGACCCTGCTGCTGCCAGTGCAGTTCTTGCCTTCTCCCTTATGGCAAAAAGAAAGCATGTTTCCAGCAGGCAGCATCTGCTGGGCGAGCAATCTTCTGTGGAGGGGGGGAGAATTCATCTCCCTTTTCATATTTACTTTGGAGGGAAAATTCTCAACTTCTCCATGAGCAAATAACACATAGCACTACTGCAGTCTAACAAGCAATTTTTAACTCTTCCCAATAAAATCAGATTAATACTGACTCTCTAGCAGAAAACCAAGAAAAGCCTTGGCTGAGTGCCCCCAGGGAATTCAGATTAGCAGCTATTTGATGCACTAAGTGAAGCTTCAGAAGCCCTCGAGCACAGGGAATATGAAGCTCCGTCAAAGCAGCAAGCTTGCTCCACTCCAACAGCACCAGGTCTAACCCAAAGGCTTGGACAAGGAATGTGAGGATGGGAAGTGATGCTGTACATCATGTGCTGGGTTTCCATCACCTGGAAAGAGAAGGTAAAAGAGAAGCCCAAAATCCAAATAACTCATTAAATGGATTGCTCACTAAGGACACTGCTTCTCCTCCATTTCATTTTACACAAGGAATTGCTGGCTGCAGTCAGGCCATTGTGACACTACCCCTCCCAACACAATCTGAGAGCTACTTGCTGCCTTCCCACACTGTCCTACCAGCTGCTTATGCTTCTGCCATGGGAAGAAATACTTCACAGCCTCCCTCCAGCACAGTGGATCCCAAGGCGGGATAACTATCATGGATGAAAAGGGGTCATCCAAGCACATGAGGGAGAAATCGGGACCAGGTACCAGACAGCCTTGAAAAGTCCTAAATGCAAAGTGACCTGCTAAGACCCACGTCCTCCTGCACTGCATGGCTCCACATGGTCCCAGCAGACATTGCCAAGAGGCCCAGGGCAGCCCACGACTGGAGAGCAACAGGTGAACCCCAAAATGTCCCCAGTGCCACTCGCCAGGGTGCTGGGTACTGGCCGAGCATCGCAGGAACAACGTGCACGGCCCCTGCACAGGCGCTCACAAAACCGCAGGCAATGCTGGCCTCTTGTGGCAGCTCTGCTCCTTTTCCTTCTTTAAAAAGAACGGAAGTTTTCAGACGTTAAAAAAAAAAAAAAAAACAACAAAAAAAAAAAAACAACAAAAAAAGAAAATTAAGAAACCTTACCACCTCCCAGAAACTGCCCAGATTCAAAGATCTCCCCGGGAACAAAACCAGGCTGGTTTTGAACAAGATTCTGAGAACAAGGTGGGGCTGGACAGGGCTGTGATCATCCTTGCCCATGGCAGAGGGTTGGAACTGGGTGAGGCTTAAGGTCCCTTCCCACCCAAACAAACCTGGGATTCTAAAACTGAAAAGTCCCACTGGGGCGAGTAAGATGGTGAAGATAAAACTCAACACTCATCTGACCTGCAGCAGATGTGCAGCCACATCCCCATGTACAGGGCAGGGAAAGGGGCTGTACAGGGAGGAAGGGAGGAAAATGCCATTTGCACTGGGGGAGCAAAGGACAGGAAGCTGCAGACTCTGGTTGCCAGCAAAGAACACATTACACAAGTGTCCTGCTCCCTGAAAAAAATTGTCCCTACCCATAAAGTTCCCACATAGCTTAGCTTTTGTATGATCAGTACACGAATGGAGGGAAAAAGCATTCAGAAGTGGCCATGCCAGCCAGGGCAGGCAGGCCCAGCACAGCTCCTGCTCCCCCTGTCCATCCCACCTTCAGCACCACACTGGGGTGGCTGGGGGCCACAGGCCCTCTACAAAAATAAGGGGGGAAAAGAAGTATTTTCAACTCTGTGGTTCCACCCACAGTGCCAGCACACACCTCCACCTGTATGTGTTGCACAGGGTGTAGGATTGGGAGGCACCACATGCTGCCCAAGGGCCTCAGGCTCTCTCTGGTCTGTCTGGGTTGATATGGAGGCAGCAGCCACAGGACCCGGGGAAGGACCATAGAATTACAGAATGGTTTGGGTGGGAAGGGACTTTCCAAGGTCATCTAGCCCAATGCCCCCCCTCCTGCCACGGGCAGGGACACCTTCCACTATCCCAGGTTCCTCCAAGCCCTGTCCAACCTGGCCTTGGACACTTCCAGGGATGGGGCAGCCACAGCTTCTCTGGGTAACCTGTGCCAGGGCCTCACCACCCTCACAGGCAAGAATTTCTTCCTAAGATCAAAACTAATCCTGCCCTCCTTCAGATTAAAGCCATTCCCCCTTGTCAAGAGTCCCTCTCCAGCTCTCTTGGAGCCCTTTTAGACACTGAAAGTGGCTCTAAGGTGTCCACAGATCCTTTTCTTCAGTCTGAAAAACTCCAGCTGCCTCAGCCTGTTTTCACAGAAAAGGTGTTCCAGCCCTCTGAACATCACGTTTGTATTGTCCTCACTGTGAAGACACAACAAAATCACTCCGTGGGGGCTCCTCTCTGACCCAGGGGTTAACATCACTAGCACCAGGCTCTCCCCAGCTCTGCATCACCTCAGCTCCATCCTCCACTGGCTGCCAGAAAACAGCTGCTGAAAACAATTAATAGATGTTGATTGTTTATTGATTCCAACATATTAATAGATTGGATAATAAACAGTACTTTTAAACATTCTCTTAACCAAAAATATAACAAATATTTACAATCACTCAGTAAAAATACAAAAAGCATACAGAGGCACTGTCTTTCTAAAAGACATAAGTGTAAGAGGTATCAAAAAATAGGAGACAAACATTGCTTGTTACAGAATACTTTACAATCACTGACTTGCGCAGTACAATTGCTATTGGAATATCATTACATCTGTGCAGTTTTGCCAATATGCTCACATATTTAGAATTTAATTAATACCAAGCTAAACTGCATTCCAGGTATATCAGAAATAAAGATAATAAAAAGCACAACAGAAGCAAAAGTTGGGTTGGGAATTCAAGATAGATTACCCTCTATACAAGCGTTCTAAAATATAGCGTGTAAAGCTTTTCTAAAGAGAGAGTATCCCTTTTTTCTTCTCTTTTTGCAAAGGCAGTGCTAAGTTTATCCTTTAAAAATTCTAATGTTTTATAAAAACTTAAATGACAGGGTTATATTTCCACTGTTGCCTACAGTAAAACGACTTGGGATGTGATGAAAGAGGTTTTGGAACACCCCTGGCAGCCCACAAGCCCCTCTGCAAGTGGCATCACTGGTTCAGCCCTTGGGGACACCCTCTGACTCCAGCAGGTGCAGACAGCTCCAGCAGACCCCATCCCAAGCAATGGGCTCTGACCAGTGAAGCATCACTCACCTGGAATCACAGAATCTGCTGAGCTGGAAGGGACCCATCAGGATCATCGAGTCCAACTCCTGGCACTGCACAGCACCATCCCAAATAATCCCACCCTGTGCCTGAGAGTGTTGTCCAAACACTTCTTGAGCTCTGCCAGGCTTGGTGCTGTGACCACTTCCCTGGGGAGCCTGTTCAGTGCCCAACCACCCTCTGGGTGGAAAACCTTTTCCTAATACTCAACCTAAATCTCCCCTGACACAGCTTCAGGCCATTCCCTCAGGACCTGTCACTTGTCATGACAGTGAAGAGATCGGTGCTGCCCCTCAGAAGGATACTGTAGATTGCAATAAGGTCTCTCTCCCCTCAGTCTCCTTTTCTCCAGGCTGAACAGACCAAGAGCCCTCAGCCACTCCTCATAAGGCTTCCCCTCTCCAGACCCTTCCCCATCCTCGTGCCTCCTTTGGATGCTCTCTAATAGCTTCAAGTCTTTTTCATATCGTGGTGCTCAAAAATCACACGCAGGACTCAAGGTAAGGCCACACATATCTGAGTAAAGACAAAAGGAAGGAGCCAGGAAAGCCCCACACTGCCCATTGTTGGCAAACACTCAAAATTTGTCCACTTTGCAAAATGATGAACTGCAAACATCTACAGCCATTGTCTTTCCATTCTTTTGTGCACCTGGGAGACGAACCTGGTGCTCAGAAGCTCAGTGATCTCATTTTCCCCTTTCTTCAACTGGAGAGGCCAATTCAATTTTACCAAACTACACTGCTTTCTCAGGAATTATTTGAAAGTTTAAGATTTGTAACAAAATACTGTGTGCTTAAATCACAAGAACCTGAAATGCATCTTTCACCAGCAAGTCAGGAGCAAACAACAAACAGGAAGCAAGCAAATCCAGGTACGGCAGTGGAAGAACACATGAGGCACCTTAACTGTTTATCAGCATCAGAGCCTGAGTTAGAAGAACCTGGCAGAGGTACCAAGTCAGGGATCTGTGGTCCAGAAGACATCACTTCAACAAAGCAGTGTATAACAGGTACTAACCACCATCTTACTTTTGTCTGAATGACCAAAAAAAAGGGATAATGTCTCTTCAAACCCATACCAGACACACTACATTTGGCTACTGGCCCCAATCAATGTGATTGGTCCAGTTAAAAACAAGCAAACAAACAAAAACCCCAGCAAGCAACAGAAGAGAAGCCACACTGTGCAAGGCAGGAGAAGCAGGAGTAGCTCATCTGTCCATCGTTTAATGCATGATTTATGTACACCAGCTGTGTTGGCTATTAGGAAAAATATGATTAGTGAGACTTTCACTCATTCCAGAATGTTTCAGTGTCTGCCAAGCCCTGTGAAACAGGCGGATGCTGTTGATGTGCAAACACCATCAAACACCATGTTTGGATGGGTGATTTATTCAGCTGCTCTTGCTGACTGCCAGGAGACCCTGACCCCGCTCCCCACAGGGGCTTCCCTGTGTCCTCAAAGGCAGCACTACTGGGTTTTGGGGGAAAAGGAAGCCACTTTAGTAACCCCCATCCCCTATATTTTTGTTCAACAGGCTGGAATAAGCTGCAGCTCTCCCCCCATGGCCAAGGAACCGCAGGGTTTCATTCACCTGGCACAATGCAGACAATTTCTGATGGAACACAAAGCCTGTCGTTTCCATGTTGAAGTTAACAAGAGAACTACAGCTGACAGTGGGATGGCTGTCCAGGACTTGGATTTACATCCCACAGGAATATCAGTTCAACAGGTCTATTATCAATATTGCATGTGCTGAAAACACTCACTGTGCCCTGCATTGCTTTGACACATTAATCTTTAGTCATTAAGGCCTGTGCAGGTTCATTATAAGCATTAAGGCCTCGAGAAAGCAAAATGCATTATGCCATACCTCCAGAGGTTTTTAATATATTTTTTCAACCATTTGCTTCTCAGACACTTGTGCCAAAAATTCATACAGCCAACCAATGAGTGACAAATTAGATATCCTCTTCCTCAGCATCACTGTTGATTTGCACCTTCCCAATTCCAATCAGTACAGGTACATGCCAGGCAATGTTGAATCTGGCACTGCTCTGAAGGCAGACACAGGCTGGGTCATTCACATCCACCTGGGCTGCATCAGCCCCGAGCTGCTATGGAAAGAGCACATCAAAGGCTTTGGGTTGTTCTTGGTACTTGTGGCATTTTCCAAAAACATTGCGTTCACCTTGCACCCCTGCACACATACAGGTAAAAAAAAAAAACCAAAACCTTAAAGCTCTTCACGACTATGGATATAGAAATCAGTTTTGAGGCACTGTAAAAATGACAAACATCATCTTTCTAGCTTAGGCTGTAAACATCACAAGATTTACAATTAAATGTTTAAATACATATTCACACATTCATGTCTGATTTTAACACTAGAATGGGGTGTGAAAGAAAGATGGAAAGACAGAAAGAAAAGTAAAGAACCTGCAGGTATTTCCAGTTCTACCCCTCTGCACTCTGGCTGGCTAAAAGTAAAATCGAAGAAGCAATTATTTTGACCATAGTCAAACTAGAGGATCATGGGTTAATAGTGGCTGGCTGTAAGTCAAAACTCTCACTGACATCGACGACACCAGGATTTTTAGCTAGGATTTAAAACAAAATGGTTTGAGATCATCTGTATTTTCCAGATAAACACCACAGGGTTTTTTAACCCATCATAAAATGCTTTATGCTCTTCTATAAGCACTGTGTCATTTATTATTCAGTTTCACAAATTTTATTGTGAAATGTAGCTGATTTCTAATTATTGCATTATTTTTTTCAAAGATAACCTTTGCACCTAAATCCTGTGCAACTCTGGGAAAAGGCCAGGACATGTGGGATGATCTTAAAAACCACAACACACAGCTGAGTTTTGAGTTTTAAAACATGCTTTGCATGTTGAACTCTGCAGGGCAAAACCTGGTTAAAACTCTTTTGGGAAAGCTTCAGATCTCCCCAAATGCTCCCTGTAAGCTACAGCTTCCACATTTCAAACATTCCTTAAGAGAGAAGAGCACCAACTGTTGCCTTAGTTGGCTGGCAGCTAAAAAAATTTCTAAAAATCCTTGGACAGTGGGTTTCTGCTGTGTCCATGTAGGAGGGGAGCAGCAGGAGTGCTGGCTTGACACACACTGCTCTGCAGGGCTTTGGGCTCTATGCATATTAAATCTAAACCCACTCTAAAATCTACAAAACACTTTTCTGTGTTTATTTCGAGAGCACAACAGTTGATGTGTACCTAATTTACTGTCACATTGACTAAACATTTATATTAGCCAACCAGAGCACTCCCAACGCACATAAATGAAACTCCCATTAAAAAAATTAAATTAATAAATTATTTTCAGATACTTCAGCAACGTCCTTCGCTTTTGCTGATATTTTGATATAATTTTTTTTTTTAAGTTCATAAAATAACACTCAGACTTCTAACCGTCATGTAGAAAGTAACAACAATGGAAACTACCAAAGGATTACATGGTATCATACAGAAAAATGCTCCCAAGTTTCAAGTGGTGGTGACAACTGGTCCTCCCCAATGCACGAAGCTCAGTCCATCTCTGGGTACCCATATTGGTATCCAGGCAGTCAGCACATTCCTTGAACAGGATTTGCTATTTCACAGGCAAAAGTAGCTTCTCAGGTGGTGGTGGCAGAGTGAAGGAAGATGTAGAGAGGTGATCCAACCCATTCCATCTCGTCTGTGACAGAGGCAAGGTCTGAGGTCAGTAGCAGCAAGTTGTCAGCAGTCGCTAACAGAACCATGAGTCCTTTTCCCACATCCCTTGTGTTGTGAGTGGTTTATATAAATAGCCCAAGGGTTAAACTGCTGATACTTGTTCATCTTCTGCAAAACAAGACAAAGAAACAGGCAGTTATTCCACCAGTCCCCACCTCGGGCACATAGGGCACAAACCAGCACCTATTGAGGTGATCACAGTGGGTCCATGCCAACTGCACCCCTTCAGCAGCGTTTTCGCTGTCTTTATCATTGATCACTACACATTCCATACCACCATTTATCATAACCTCAAGGAATCACAGAATGGTTTGGGTTGGAAGGGACTTTATAAAGGATCTTGTTCCAACTCCATGCCATAGGCAGAGACACCATCCAGGTTGCTCCAAGCCCCATCCAGCCTAGACTTGTGCACTTCCAGGGATGGGGCATCCACAGCTTCTGCAGTCTGAGGTATGATGGTCATACAATAAAGACATATTGCAAAACAGAAAATCCCAGATCCTCCAAAAATTATCAGCATGCAGTTTCCCAGTATGCCAAAAGCTATGGATTTGGGAAAAAAGCCTGCAAATTTCCATGCAGTGAGCATTTTATCCCAAATAAAATTAACCAAGCGCTTCAAAAATAGTAAAATAGGTGTCTCCAAAAGTGTACAGTTAAATTTAGCTTAGAAAAATTTGGATTAAAAATGTTTGAAGCAATGACTTCCTTATTTTTACATCAAAAACACAACAATTAATTCCAGGCAATTTTATGTTTACTCTAAGTTTAAACTGTAGTACTAACATATATGTTAAATACTGCTTAAATATTTTAAAGGGCCAAGATACAATCATTTTGCATCAGAAATTGTTTTAATCTAAATACGGGCTCATTTTAAATCAGACTGAAATGAAAGGAAATGATCACAACATTCTAATAAAAAACAAGTTCACCAGCGAAGGGTACAGAAGATCACATCGGTGCATAGAAATTAAAAGCAAATCAGCAGATAAACAATTAAGTAGAAATTCCCCTGACCTGAAGTTAGTTTTGACACAATATAAGAGCAGTCCTTATTGGAAAATCCTCTCATATTTTGGTCACCCCACAGATGCCATGCTTGGCACCACTGGCTGTTGCTTCAAACAAGATAATGAAAAATGAAGTGGAAGAGACACTGTCAGGGCAAGTTAGGCAGAGAACACTCGTTTCATCAAATGCACTCTCCAGAAGAACAGAAGGTCACTATTTTGAAACTCAATCTACAAAAATATCTGTTGAGGCATAAGGCAGGTCAATGCCAGCACACCTGAATACAAATCAAATGAGTTCACCAAATCCAAATCACTCATTTTAGACCATCACCCTGATGCCAGCCAAAGCACTGGAACACCAGTTAACTCAGGGAGGCTGGAGTTTTTCCACCTGTCACCTGTCAGTGTCCCATCACTGTCTGAGAGGGGACAGATTTTAAAGAAAAAAGAAGAACACCTACATGCTCCTAAGTGTCTCAGTTGTACTTTAGGAGATCTTGTGACATATATTTTTGTATGTTTATTTACATATAATTTGAGCCTGTTTGGTGCCAACATGCTTTTTCTAAGGGGAAGGCATTCTTCTTTGCTTTAAACGTGTATGTACGTGCACACAGCTATGCATGACATACACAGCCACGTGTGTGCATACAGTCATACAAACAAAACTGTGTATTTAGAGATTAATCAGCTTTTAATCTCCAAGAATGACCCAAGAGAAAGCCCAGAACACAGCTGCGAAGTTCACCCTGCATAGCCCCACTCCCAAGCCAGGTGTTCACCTACCATCCTCTTCACTATCTGCGTCAGGCAACTCTGCTACTCTGGGGCTGGACGGCTGCACCCAGAGCAGCTGATGGAAGTCTAGAGAGGTCACTGTGCAGCATCTTTGACCTCTGCACTGCCACACTATAGTCTGGAGGTTTGAGGTGTGGGTGGTGGGGCGATCCTTCCTTTATGTCCGCTAAAGAAATCCCCATATATCCCGGAGGGGTGGGCGGTGGCTCCCTATACCTATCGTCCTTCTTAGGTGAGGTGACACAGTACACTGGGCACAAGAAATAAGCAATGGAAATGTTAAAGAAGAAAAACAAAGGAAACAAAACGTTAAAAAATCATGAAATGTTACAATGGCAAAACAGAAACTGATAACAAAACGCTAATGCAGAAACATTGGTTATAACAACAGCAGCAGGTATTTATGCCTTTATTTCTGCTTTCTATTTATTTTAAGAAGTCAGAGTAGCAAGAGAACCCATGAACTCCTTAGCTGAGATGCCAGTTGAGTGGAAAGAGGACTCTAAGCTTGTCTGCATTCAGACTGCAATTAACACCTTTTATTACAGACTATTCCTGTGCCCCTGCTGCACCAGGGGATGCTCTGGAGCTCTCCAGCTGGATGGAGAGCCAGCACAGCCAAGTCTGCTGCCACTGCTACAGGCTGGGAAACGGAAACAGAAGGAATTAAGGCAACCAGCTGAGAGTTACTTTGCGCAGCAAGAACTGCTGGTTGACTTCCAACATCCACTTCATCACCCAAAAGAGGTCAGTGGCTTAACATAAACTCATTATAATAAAACATCACCGTATCAGCTGATGTGTATAAAGACACAAAACGATCCAGCTATGCTATAGGAAGAAAAACAATAGCAACACGTTAAACTGATTCTATGAGGCAGACTGTGTATTGAGCCTGCGTTAATTATTTTACATTTTCACAGAATGAATAATGGCTTATCACATCCATACTTTTGATTTCTTACTTTTTTCCTTTGGTTTTTGTTTTGTTTTCTTTCATACCCTTATCTTAAACTATGTTCTCTGTTTACAAGTGAGAAAAAACTAGAAAGTCATTGGAACAGCCTTTGGAACAGCTGCATTACACCTTGTGCAGTCATGAAAAGGCTACAATCAATATTTTTTATTTGCAATGTATTTGCTACATAATTCATCTTCTCCCTTCCTGCCCTGTTCAGCAGCAGTTCAAATCACAGAGGCTCTCAACCCAAAATTTAGCTCTTCTTAGGCTGCCTCCCCTCCCTCCCACCCCAGGTCTGGGGCTCATGTGCATGTTAAATTGGGCTTTTTTCCATGGACATGTTGCAACAGGAGAGTTTCAAAGCCAGGGTAATTTTTTTTAATCTGTTAGTTAAGCGAATTTGCATTCTTCCCGTGGATCCATTTTAAACAGTGCATGTTCATTAGTTTCATTTATTTCAGCAAATGTAATAGTCTCTTATCTCAGAAGAATGTGAAGGGATGAAAAATAACACAGTACTTCTTTTTGTGTTGTAGACTTGCGAGATTCCAGGTTTTGGGTATCAGGAACACAAGCTGGTTCATACTTGACGACCTCAGCTCATGCTTGGGCTGACAGTAAAACAACCAAAACCAAATTCAGTCAAGTCTGGGGTTTAGCAGATACACGTGGGTACAGGCAGAGATTTATTCTGTTGAATTACAAGATTTATTTTCATTTAGCTAGCACTGTATGAGGTCTCTGTGAGAAAGCAGAAGTGAAGAGGGTTTGCTCTTCCCTGGAGGGATGGGGAAGGGCTGGATCCTCACCTCACCTTCACTCTTTGTTGGATTTGCAGGAGGAATGATGAGGGTGGGTATGGTTCTCCTTCAAAGGAGAAAGCTTCAGGCTCACTAGAGCTAACCTTTAGTCTACTGTAGTAATGCAAGAATAATGTGCTCCTTTGCCAAGCTCCAATTCGTAGTATTTTACTAACAGTGAAATAAAGTGAAGATATCTTTGGCATACTGTGTGATGGTGAACAGCTAACGGATTTGCATTTGCAAACCTGGAATTATATCCACCCATATCAGATCTTTCCTTGAGCAGACATACACATGCCCTACTCCAGCACTTTCTGACTGCTTCTCACAGCCACATGGTGCAGAATGGAAAAAGAATTAAAAGGAAGGGCAAGTGCTGTCAGCAAGGACAGCATGTACTGACCAGTGAACCTGCTATCTCCTAATACAGCTCAGATGCTCATGAACACCTCTGAAAGGCTGGGAGGGCAGAGCACAGGCACAGCAATGACCTGGGAGCAAATTTTCTGCAAGGCTCCACCATGATTTCTTTTCCAACGCCAAGAAGGAGGAACACAGTCCAAGACCTCTGCCCTATGTGCAATGTTTATTCAGGCAATTACCTTTGATAACATAAACCCCTCCAGCAATCCACTCTGTAATTAAATTGCATTTCAGCTGCACCCTTGCCTCACAGTCTTAGAAAGCTTTGCATTCCATGTTTTATCTTGCTGCTAACCAAGTTCTTTTAATTTTGGCTACTGAACTCACTAGGACAGGGGAAGAACATCTTGCCTGATAGAACTACGTGTATTGGAAAGAACATTTTTAATTTTTTCTCCTTTCGTAAGTAGCCAAACTGCAGCTGTATAATCAAATAAATGGGACCTTAAAATAGCAAAGACAGGAAAGGAATCTGCTTTGCCATTGAGCTTTCAGAGACCAAAGCCCTGCAGATGAAAGGAGCCCCAGCCCTACAGAGGCAGGTGAGCTCCACACCACTCTGCAGTCATGCTCTTCCCTCTGGATTCCTGGGAAGTCTTTTTAAGGAGCACGGGATCATTGATCCTTGTCAGAGGAACATTTACAGTGATGAGTACACCTCCACAATCATTCAAAAAAAACAAAATACCATACTACAGAGAAGAACTGCTTGACATTTTCCTGAAAAGAGTTTTCCTGCAGACCCATGAAGTGATGGGGAAGTGCACTTGTTTATTATCTTGATATTCCTAATGCAAAAGAAGGTGGCTTGAAAACACACTGTGTAGTGCTCTGATTACAACCACGAATGAAGCTGAATTCAACATGCCAGGCAGCCCCAGACCTGCTGATGTCATTTCTTAACAACTTAATATCAAAATGAAAAACAGATGTAGCAGCTTCCGTGAGCTGTTGGCTTGGCTTACCTATCAGGCCTTTTTCTGTACTCGAAGTAACAGTTTTGTAAGTTGTATCAGCGCCTGGTTTAGAGTCCAAAACCTCCGTCTGCTCTGCTGTGGAGTTCTCCAGCCCCCTCCGCTTAATTGTCCCATAGTTTGTCTCATAGGTGTCTGACAGGGAGCTGGAGGACGCCCAGCTCTGCCGAGACTGATCAAGCTCCATGCTGGCTTTCGACTGCCTGTTGGCTTTGGAAAAGGCTTCAGAATACAAATAACCCTCCTCAGAGTAGCAGTTTGTGGGGTCCACTTCAGCTATAGGTCCATCCAGCTGGGTGTGACGGTAAGAATTGAGGAGATCCCAGCTCTTCTGGTTTGGGATATTCTGGAAATTGTCATGAGAACTACTTGAGCATGAAGTCCAGCTTCCCCGGCCGCTGTCTGCTGCCTCTACCGTGATGTGCTCGTGGGAGATCTCCTCGCTGCTCATGGAAGATGTGAATGCCATCCCTCTGATCAGAGCAGGCCTAGTGATGGACCAGCTACATTGGAAAACAACAGAAATTGGGAAGAAAACACTTGTAAGCTTTTACAGTAAGAGTGACGTACTCAGAGCTGTACTCTGGGTTTGTATCGGCTGAGCAGCAAGGTCAAGGTACAGGGGAGCACTGACAAGACACTGTTACTTCAAACTCATTACTGCACGAAGCAGCAACGAAGTTATTCCCAAGTAATAACAAGTTTGCAACATGCATTTCCAGGCTGCACTGCAGATCTATAAATCTGGCCCCCAAAAGCTCTTCTCTACCACTGAGAGCAACAGTGCCTGACAGAAAGCAGAGTAAATTACCTCTTATATTTAGTCTGCTACCACTTTTTTCTTTACATTTATAAACTAAAACCAAAATAAATATTTAGAATAAAATCCAACCCCTTCACTGGCAGAAACCTCAAGTTGTTCAGACAGAGTGGAAGCAGCTGAATTTCAAGAACATTTGGAAATATAGGGCACAAATAACATTTGTGGGAACAATATGGAGGGACAGATTCTGAAAAGTAAAGTCCAAAATTTCTTTTTTAAATAAATGTCGCTGAAAGCTCTAATCACTCTAAATGTATAATTAAGGGGGGGAAAATAAAGTCAGGTTTGTATGAATTTAGAATACAGAAGATAGGATCGCTAGACATTATTCAAGTCTCCCAACTATTTCTGGGCGTGTTAACAAATGCATGGGCAGCACAACATTAAAATTCTACACCCTCCCTCAGCAGTTTACTGACACATTGTGAAATCAAGGAATGTTTCTTAGATATGTGCAAGCAATTTTTTTTCCTTCCTTTTCTATTTTGTAAGTTCTAGGATAAAATCCACTTTCTTCCCTTGCAACCCATTGAAACTAAGGAATAAAGGAACAACCACAGAACATGAACTTAGTGTGTGTTATGCCTTCTAGAAAAGGGAATTATTTTCTTTGATGAAGCACATCTTTAAATTCCCATTTCAACCCTAAGAAATAAAATTGAATTACTCATTTCTTTCCATCCCTGGTAGTGTTCAAGACCAAGCTGGATGGGGTTGGAAGCACCCTGAGCCCCGACCAGAGAATGGGGGTTGGATTAAGATGATCTTTAAGGTCCCTTTCAACCCAAAGCATTCTGTGATTCCATGTGCTGGAAAAATTAGAAATGTAAGGAACATCTCTCATTTAGTTGAATCCATGACATCTGAGGACAGACAATGCTATCCCAAGATATATTAAGACATATTACATCCATACATATGGATCAAGGTGCTACATCTAGAAAGAAAAATCCAAAAACTTCCAGCTCAAAGCATCATTTCAGCACAAGTTTCTCATTGCACCAAAGTAACAAGAGCTCTTGTTGTGGAAAGTGTCAGGAAGACAGTGGCAGAAAGCTTCCAGTCTGCCTAAGCAACAAATGATAGTTAGAAAAATCTTTAAATATCACATTAGAGCATGTTAAGTGACTGGCATTGCTGACTCGGAGAGAATTGATCATACTGTGTTGTTCTTTTGCTGTCTCTCACCATGGCACTAATTTGCTAAGTATCATCCTGGCTTTTAAACACACTTCCAGTCTCCTGCAAGAAATATCCAGCCAAACCCCACCAATAGGAACAAGCTGTTGTCTCCCTAAGTAATACTGTAAGCGTCTTATGGAAACAGCCTCACACAGAGCAGCCAGTCCCCCAGCTTCCAGAAAAAGCTTAATAACCACAGTGGACTGCACAACTGTGTCCGGGCCAAAGCTTCCTTACCCCTTCTTGACACCAGGACACCAAGCCCAAACAGAATCAGCTGCACCTTACCCCGGGCAGGGCTGGCCGTAATCTGTCAATGCCTGAGGATGCTCCTTTCTCTCTGCCCCGCCTGAATCCACCACAATGAGGGACTGGGACAAACTCCTCTCGTCCTGCAGTGCTGCTGACATGGAGTCCACAGAGCAGTTGCTCACGATGCTGGACCGGGATGAAATCTCACTGTGACTGGAGTCCGAGAAGTTGTCAGATTTAGTGGAAGGTATGAGGGCATAGCCTAAGGACAGCAGAGAAGAGGAGAATGTCTTGATCGACATATAACAGTGAAGTATTGACACACATATTACAGCAAGGATATTTAGAAGAAAAACAACCAAACCCTGTTTGCATACAATCAGTCCACTGAGGATTTTAGGGTAGGTACTAAAGCTTTTAGCATCTATCAGCATCTAAGCACTGATTAATTAATGCAAGTCCAGGGACACCAATAAGCCACCTGCAACTCCACTACTCTCCAGAGCAGCAGCTTTAACCTACACAACCAGAATCAGCAGCCTACTGCATCAGTACTGCGTGGGCAGATCAGGTCGTTCCAATTCTGCAAGTGCTCTGACTCCTTCAGCATAAATGCAGCATACTTCCCACTATCCCTCTGCCATACTGCCATGCAAGACTCAAAAAAAGATCCTGGCAGTGGAGAAGGAGATGATGACTAAGGTAAAAGCCAGCTATTAGCACTCAGGGATTAGCCATATGGTCCATTTCAGTTTTATTATCTGCTCCAAAACCAACAGAGAAGAAAGCAAAGGAGGAAGTACAACCTTGGCAGGAGCTGGACCAGACTCCAGCGTTGTTCCCACAGAAGGGGAACAGCTGAAGACCCCACCAGATTCACAGCAAAATGTGTACTGCAATTTTTCCTGCTGGGCTTACCCTCAAGTAACTTCTTTCAGACACAAATAAGGTATATGCCCCTATATATCCAACACCTCACCCAAGCTTTTTTTTCCTAGATTTCTGCACATATGCCTTTTAGTTGGACTGCCACATATTTACATTGATTAGGTAAAGAAGTGAAATGACAAGGCAGTGTAAAAGCCATGCCAGTGATACACACAACCTAATACAGAAAACCGATGCCCTTAAGTGCATGAACAATACAGAGATGATACACTATGGCAGGTGGAGATACTGGCATACAGCCACTGAGCATAAAGCTCATAATTTGAGATTTCACAGCTTAACTTTGATTATTGCTGTAAGATTTTAAGAGCAACTATGAGCAGTAAATAGCAATATTATCAAACTACAGATCTGAATCTTAAAATGTACTTAAGAGCAGCCTTTTTAAGACTAAATTTCAGTTTCCTTTGGCAATAACTAGTATTTCATGTTCTTTACATTTTTAAGAGACTCTTTAAATTTACTGCACTGCAGTAAGAAATGTCCTCACAGTGTTCCTTAACGTGAAGACACCGTTCTTCAAGAACTTCGACTATCTGGAGAACAAAGGGGCTCCTCTTCATTAAAGAAATTAACACTATCTGAAAGCTGAGCCATAAAATAACAACACATGCATATGAACAGAATAAATGTAAGTATTTGCTAGGCTGAAAAGGTCAGAAGAAGATGTGACCAGTGGAATATACACCAGTGCTGGACGTGAGCATTTACACCATATCAGGGACTGCGATAATTAACAAATGTTGCAGAACTTACTGTTTCATTGGCATTTGTGACACACTAAGTAACTGAACTGACACTGTACCTGTTCCTTGATTTTCTAAACTTCACATTATTGTCTTCACTGCACTGTAAGGGTGATTAGCTATAAAGAACTGACACAAATATCTGGAAGGGAAGCACATTAAACACCTTAAACAGGTAAATGGATAATGCTGAAATAACTTAGATAAACTCAGGATATCTGACACAACATGGGCATCAGTCTTTCTTCTAAAAATACATTATATAGTCTTCCTCCTTCTTCTAGGCCTTGTGCATACGCAGTACGATGCGTACACACTGCTGTTGCTATAGATACTTGCTGTACTCAGAGTATCAATGTCCTTGTCCTTTTGGTTTTCGCTGCTTTCTAAGACTTCAGTGGGCTCTGCTTCCCTTTTTGCAGTAAAAGCTGTTCTTTCCCTGGAGAAGCTTCTTTCCTAAGTCTTCTAAAGCGGAATCCCTTTATTTTTGTGGGCTCATGCTCAGCTTCTGCCTTTCTACTCTCTTTCTCTCTGGCCACCTTTGCACTTTTCTCAGAACTGTCTCCGGCTTGGCAAATCATCCGAATTTGCTTTTGTAAATAAGCCCCACCTATTCCATAGCTGCGCTGTCCACTGTTCTTGTTGCTGGTTTCACTGGCCAGTGATGAGGAAGAGCCAGAGAGATTCATCTGACTGCAGTTATCCGACCTTTGGATGTTGCCAACTACAATGAAGTAGACACAGACAGATTTTGATAGATGATGAGATAAATAACAACAAAAATAACATCCTAATTTTACGCCCTTTTTTCTTCAATCCTATTTGTATACCACTTGGGTATAGCTCAAAAAAAAATGAAATCAAAGATCTAGTGGAACGTGTTCATGCCCAAAATTATGTCTTTCAGCTGTCTGTGAAGCACCTAATTTTAGATCAATGAGCTGTTAGCACAACACATACAACAAAGTACAGATCACCTCAAATGAGATCAGTGCTAAAAATATGCTGAAAGCAAATTGAATTAATGAAATAATCCCAGAGAAACAAACACTATTTTCAAAGAACCAGATAAAAGTTAACAACAATAACATATTTATAAGTGATGCTCAGAAGTCTCAGTGAAGCAAGGTTCGGCAACCCAAGTATTTAAGCTTTTTATACATACGCTGTGTTTAAGTAAAATAAGTGGCATTCTCCTAAAGAAAACACGATCTTGTGAAGGCAGAAGTGGACAGACCAGCCTGATCTCCCACTGAGAAGCGTGAGAAGATGCAGCAGGTCACCGTGCCATGCCATGCCAAGCCAACGCGGTGGCTTTGGGCTGTCAGTGAGTCAAAGCACAGAAGGGAGGGAGAGAGGCCTTACAACATCCAACACCGACCACCCGGGCTGGCTACTGAGTGGTGTTAAGAGATTTCAAATGAATTCCCATCCAAGGTTGACTAATGATGAAGTGATGCAGATCTTTTAAGATGAAGACATCAAAAATAAAGGGATTCTCAGGGCATCATGAGAGACAGGGATGTATACAAAGCCCTGTGCACAAGAATAAAAAATATGAACAGCGACTCGAGGATTTAGATGGATCCACTACTTCTGCAGCAACCTAAACCACCTGTCCTGGAGAATTATGACACCATTCTATCTCCAGCCCTATGTAATCACCTGGTATTCCAGCTACCTTGGGCAAGACCAAAAGTTGTCTCAATAGCTGCAGTTTCTGTCCAACACTGTCATCTTCAAGAAATCCCCAGGTTTGTGAATCCCATTTATTTAAATGGCCACCTAAATCTGAACTGGCATGATGGCAGGTGTCAGCACTTCAGATCTATTGGGAATTCTGCCAAAAACATTTAGGCAGTATTTCAAGAAAACAATTGTTCCCTTTTATTAAATACTAAGTGACATAAAGGTCCAAAATATACAAATACATTGGAAAATCACGTCTCTTCATAGAAAGACGTGATTCTACTCTTGACATGAATATTCTAAACTACTATTTCTCTTACATGTCATTACCAACAAATATTCCTGCCACTGCTCACCCTGGTTTAGGCTCCAGTTCCTAGGACTGATGCTGCCACACACACATACCTTTGCGTGGGGAGCCCTGAGGAGAAGCAGGTGGGCTGGAGTGCAAGGAAGATGCCATGGACGTAGTGTCATCTGTTTGTTTCTTACTACTTACTTCCTCAGACAAGCTTAAAGACTTCTGTGGAGAGCCTGTACCTAAGTAAACAATGGGATCAGTTACTGCATATTATTCTTCTTTTGAGTTACTGATTTCTGTTTAAACTGCTCAGCAAAGAGAGGAGCAGATGCTCAGAGAATTCTGCATGTGGAGGCAGTCTCCATTTAAATTTAGATCAGTTCAGCTGCGGCCACTGCTACTGCTGGCTGCTCATCTGCAGTGTGTTGAAACAACTACATCCCAACAGGAACCACTGCAGGACTGTGTAAAATAAAAAAATTAAAAAAAAAAAATCTGTGTGCAGTATAAAGCTTGAAGGAAATCCTTGCCCATGGCATTGTTGGGACTGTGTTAAAAACCATGTGTGTCAGAGCCAACAGGTCAGTTCAAGATCTTCACAAGCAGGAGCTCTCAAATCAACACTCATGGGAACTACCCACAGCTTGGCCAGTTTAGCAAAACCAGTGTTCCACACATGGTTTGGTGTTTCTTACTCACTATTAGACCATCCTGCAGAGGACACAGTGCTGAGGAGTTATTTCAAGTTCTCAATAACTTGTTAGATCAGCACGGACCACCACACAGGAATGAAGAAACACCTCCGAGAAAAGTTTCTGGAACTTACCAAACTGCACAGGCTTTTCAGAGGAGAACTGAAATAAATACTAACTGGAAACAGTATTCTATATGCTGTAATATACTGTTTTCTGAAGCTATTTTAAATTATGTTGATGCCCAATATACTACAAAATAGTTTCATATCAGTTATTGACTGCAGCTAACTTTATTTAATAACCCAAAACTGTAGCTTTCAAATGATACAACAGTTACGTAAATAGGAAAAAAGCTTTTTAATACAGAATATACTGCTTTACAACTAGCAATTTCAGAGACAAAAAAAAAAAACGTTCACTAGGAGCAACTAATAATATATGTTGCTCCATTTGACCATAATGTTGTTAAAATGGTATCCCAGAGGCTAAAATATTAAATGTCTGTGATTTGTTTCAATGATTTCACCCAAATATATTAGACTTCATGAAACAAAAGCGTATTTGGAGACAGCACCTCATCTGTACCTTAACTGTTTTAAGGAAAGTTATTAAAGGCTGTGCAAATTACTAGGTAGACAGCATGCTCTTTTAAAACACAGCAATATGCACCAGCTGTTCTAAAATAAATTAATGAAGTACAATGGTATCTTGCATAAACCACCCAGCTACAAAAGAGCTCCTCCCTCTTGTTTACTCCCATCTTTAAACCTCCCCAGCCAGGTGAACTGAAGATACTCACTGAATGTGACATGATCCTTTGTCAGTCCCTTTTTCCTGCTGGGGTACAAATTCACAGTTGGGACCTGAAGAACTTGACTCATTCGGTTTTGTTGATGCTGATGGGCTTTTGTGGTTTGGCCAATTGATCTCATGGGCACTGGAGACATTTCGGAGGATTTCCCTCCTCTTCTCTCACTTAAATTCTTTGTCACTGTTAGGGAAAAACTGCATATAAATATCTAGCACTTTGAATTGCAGGATTATTGCAGCACAACCATCCAGACAAAGGAACCACCGTATAAAGAAGATAAATTGTATTTGAAACCATTTCTAGTCCAAACACTACAATCTCATCACACTGAAGATGATGTGTGGAATAGCTTTAAAAAAAGCCCTAAATTCTTGAAAGTGCCATAGAGGTACTTAATCAAATGATCAAAAAAACGTTATTTATTTCTACCACAAGCCTGTATTTTAATCCCTTGCATGCAAGGTGCAATTGCATAACAGCATCTTCCTTCAAAATCAGGTGGTTTTGATGCCTTAGGTTTTAACTTCCATATTTTTCAAATCCTGCACTGCTTGGTGTGTGACTCAGAAGTTTCTTGTAGCCTGTTAATTTCTGCTCTCTCATGCTAGGTAGAGATAACAAAGCCTCTCTGGCCCTGCTTTCCAAGGACACCAAGACTGTCCTAGGCCAAAAGTAAAACCAAAGAGCCGCAAAGGGGGGGTAAGCTGAGGGGAAAACTGAAGCTTTAATTGGAGAATTAACCCTGCTATGCAAATGAACCAAACCTATAAAAGGGTGAAGAACTCGTGACCTGTCATCCATCTTGGGGTCCATTTTGAGAATAGCTTCAGGCTCCCCAGGGTGTGCCTTTGAAGGCCTTTCAAATAAATACCTCTGTTATTCCCTTACTCCTGTCTAGTCTCTGTTTCTAGGTGGCCTCTTAAGGCATCAGTTTTGCAACTGGCATCAAACATTTCACTAGGTGGCACAAGCGATTTACAGCACAGGGCACTGCTTCAGCTTCTGCTTTAATCACACAGCAATTCAGGCCATCTGATTTCTCCTTATATTCTGTTGGAAAACTCTGGATTGCAGTGTCACTGCTGCTCATTCCTTCCACAAGCAAGGCCAGAGGTTTATTACTGAGGTAAGAAATGGAGGAGCTGAATCCCTGAATGTGGGTAATCCAAGCAAGTGGGGAGGAGCATCCCTGGGACCAGATTTAAAAGCACAAGGGGCTGGCAGCGCCCTCATGCTCCACAACACTCCTCCATTCTTCTCCCAGCTCTGCAACGAGTATAATCTCAACTGGATCTACCACCTGTGCGTTTTGGTGTTTAGGGCTTTTTCACTAGTTTTTAAAAATGGTACTTTTAATAATATGCCAACCTACTATATATTATTTCTATAGCCACTTAAACTTCATTTTCCTTTCTGATGTTTAAGAAAATAAGGTCTTGATTTGCTTAACTACATGAAGTAGAACAGTCAGTGTATATTCCCTATTTTCACTTCCAAATATCTTTGGCTAGCACTGTGCAAATAAGATTTTAATTTATTTATTTAAAACAACTAAAAAACAACCTGATAACATTTATGTTTGCCTCTTCAGCCTGGTACCTGTTACAATTGCACATAAATCACCTATCAAGAGTTCAAACACAGAGAATTTAACATTTTCAAAAGGGAGTTAAAGATGGCCATTTCCAGATTTCCTGCTTCAGTGCTATTTAAAAGTAAATGCTAAAAGAAAATTTGCATAAGAAGGCAACTTAGGGAATAACAAGGATTTGCATTCTTAATACTGGATAGCGGCAAGGACTTAAAATTTTATCTTCAAGATGCCATCTCCGAGTCATGCTTTGAACTTACCTCATCAGAGACAAAACAGTATTTGAAGACAAAAAAAGCCTTAAAGGGCTATATATGGACAAAAGACAAGCAGGAATCATTATTTTGCTTAGCTTGGTTGTCACTCACCTTTTTTGAAACAAATCTGCCCTTCAAAAAAGTGAAAACTGCTAGAGTACCTAAATAAAATGCAGTTATAATTTCTCATTTCTAAATAAGAATTTACTGAACTGTGTAAGACAGCAGGTCAGACAACAGTTTGTTTGACAAGAGCTCAAATTATGAGAGCTGTCCTGCTGTAGTCCTCAATTTTTGACTGTCAAGCCACGTCAAACTCATCAGTCAATATTGACCTAACTTCTCCTTCTCAACAATCTTCATTTATTCTAAGGTGTAATCCATTGCAGTTTCTATATTGATTTTGTCTCTTTTCATTTCTTGCTCTTCATAGGGTAAACACCACTTTTATCCTTCCTAATTCTGTGCAAGGACAGTGGAGCACCAACAGAGCTGATGCGCTATTGAATTTCCTGCCAGACTGATGGAAAGACACACAGCTTTAGGAAATAAAGGTCAAAATAAAAAACATCACAGACATTTTCTGAGCTCAACCAAAACCTGAACACACATGCTGTCTTGCTGAAGCTCTCAGTACATGAACTGACAAAACAGCACTTACTACAGTATTTTCTCCACAGAGGAAAAGTTTAAAAGTATTTCTAGAGAAGGAACAACATTTTTTATAAATGCCATGGATCATGCTGCTGTTCTAGCTGACTTGTACTTACAAGTGCTGTATGCAGGCTCACACTGAAGTGACAATATCTGGATCTTTTCTTCGTCTGTCTCTACACTGAGGTTGGACAGGTACTGCTTCACCTTCCTTGCCATCTGGGCATCCTCATAGAGCTTCTTGGCATTCAGGAGTGAGCTGCGGCGGGCACGTTTCTTGTGAGCACCTCCTTGTACATCCAGCATGTTTGAGTTCATGCTGCCCTGGCTCAGAGACCTACAAGAGAAAAGATCAAAGCAGTAAAGGTTCAGTTCTCAACAGCAACGAAGAGCTAGAGTAGCACAGGCCAAAGCAGATTAATACCAATAATCTTCAGTTAGGGCTAGTGCATGCTGATGCAAATGAGTTAAAGAAGATGAACAGCATTAAAACAACACTTGTCTTAACATATTTGGGTAAATTGAGAGCAGCGATTTGAGTCTAGAACAGGACTGCATATAGAAATGTGGAGCTGGGAAGAACACGGAGCAGTCCTGCGTATGGAACCCATTTAGCTCCGCTAACAAACCACAGGCTTGTGCTGCAAGACGCACAGCTGACAAGAGGAAATGGCCTCAAGTTGTGCCAAGAGAGGCTTAAATCGGACATTAGGAAAAACTTCTTCATAGAAAGGGTTGTCAAGCCCTGGAATAGGCTGCCCAGGGTAGTGGTGGGGTCACCCATCACTGGAAGTGTTCAAAAACACACATTTAAGGCACTTGAGGACATGGTTTAGTGGTGAGCATGATGATGGTGTTGGGTTGATGGTTGGACTTCGTGATCTCAGAGATCTTTTCCAACCTTTACAGCTCTATGAATTCAACTGTAGATTCTAAAAGTGGACAAACTTGGTAACTTGTTGGTTTAAGAAACTGGGTACCCACTGTGTGCATCAGCCTTACACAGAAACTTCCTGCACTTAGCTGAGCACAGAAGTGAGTGACCACTGCAATTCTCGTAGAAAATTGAGCTTCTCGTAATGGTTAAACAAGCAGCAAATTATGTTAAACGTACAAAGTGCATTTGATTACGCACTTAACTTCTTTCTTCAATTAACTAAGAACATCCACAGAAGAGCAGCTCATTAAAAAACATATCCCAAGAAAGGTGAGGAAGGCAGTGATGATACACATATACCCAGACTTGTACAGACTTGCACCTATGAAAGAGGATGCTCCTCAATACTCCTAATTTTGAGCTCTGAACTCTATCAGTAACTGAAGCAAAAATAAACAATCCTGTAACTGTTAAAGAACACACGTTACTCTCCCTGACAGTCACTCCTATTTGCAGTGAAAGAGTGACTGAATAACTGATCTGGATATAGTTCAAACAGAATCACTTCTGTTTCAATTGCCAAAGTTCAGTTCTGATGCATTTTGAAATAAATGGAGATCACAGTGTAAGTCACATGCAAATTCTAATGGAAACTTTCAAAGAAGTTGTTCAAAGCTGGGTTTGTGTGGGGATTTTTAAACATTCAGATGAATATTTTTAAAGCTACATGAAGACATTTATCAAGATCTTGTGTGTTTACCGAATCACAAGTGGCAGAATAAACAACATCAAGCACAGAAGAGCTATAATGGCCAAAGGAGTCAGAATGAAACATGTTGTTAGAGAAAATCCAAGGAATCAAGTACACTTAGCTTAAAAAAAAAAGTTGGAAAACTGCTGACTACAATATTTTCAAGTATGTTAAAAAAATCATTCTGAGAGAAAATATAACCTTAAAAACTGTCAGCAATTTATAGCTTAATTAAATAAAAAAGAAATGCTATTGGAGGCAAGGAGCAGCAAAAGGCATGATGGAGTGTTCACAGCTATTCAAACCAGGGACACTCCCATCTCTTGATGGGTAAGGGCAAAGCTGTTGTACAATGATCAGGAAATTATGTTTATTTTTAATGATAGAAATTTTTTACTGTTTATGTACACACAGTTTTTTTTCTTTCAAGTCTGAACTGGACTTTTTAAAGCAATTTAATTGTATTTCCTTTAACAATTATTTTTCCTTATTCCCTTGTGTTCACAGTAATCCCAAGGGTTAGAAATTACAGTGGCTCCACGGGTCCTGGCTATTTCTCCCCATGAGCTACTTTGTGAGCAGTTGATTACTGAGCACCAAATGCTGCCAGCCAAGGGCATCCACACCAGTATCAGGGACCAGTATCAAAACCTGCTCTGGCCAGTATGAGCAGCCCAAGTCCTGGCACTGTCCCCACCACCGCTATGCAAAGGCACACAGGTAACACTTTATGGGCAAAAATACACATAACAACACAGAATACGGTTACAATGCCAGTCTTAAAATCACTGCCCTGGGCCAGGCAGGAACTTCCCTGGCCAACATCAGAACTCATCTTTAGTTATTCCATGATCCAGTCCTTGCCCAATCAACACTCCCAGTGGTATCGATGAGGATTTTGGTGTAGGAAATGTGAGATACATTTTAAACATATACTAAAAATAAATACTTTGAAGATTGCCTGAACACAAACTTCAGGGAGGAAATTACTATATCATTACCACAATTCAAAGTGTCCTTATAGTTGAAAAGGCAGAATGGCTTCAACTTTTCTGTAACACGTTAAAAAGCAAGTTACTTATTTTATTTACTTCCCAAAATAGTTTGCCTTCCAATGTAACTGCACAGCAGAGTTTTTTTTAATGCACAAAGCCAAAACTCAAACAACTTATCTACTACATAAAAGCAACTCAGAATTCCTATAGCTGCAGTAAAATGTTGGCTGTAACCCCTTACCTCTCTTTTCAAAAAAACATGTATTGTAGGGTTAATAAAATGCATGCTGTATTTCAGATGCATGCACTAACAAGGAGGATGCAGTATGTTAAGAGTTGCGTAATCTTTATTTATCTTAGTTGCATTCAGCTCTACACTTACCCCAAACTTCTCCACCTCTTCTTCCTGTAAGCAAGAGCCATATACATTGAAGCATGTATTTGAACAGAAAAGCACAGGAAAAAAATAAAACAGTTGAGAGTCAGGAAGAAAGATGTAGACAGGAAAGAACAGAAAAGAAAAAAATCTCTACACAGCCAAATTCTTCTCAAACAATAACACAATGTTTTCATGGAATGCAAGGGCGAGACTTGACAAACACTTTAATATCTATCAGTTTTTTGTTTAACTTACGAATTGAAAAAAATCAAACTTGCATTTATTTCTTTTATTTTCTGTAAGTCAAATTCAAATTTGATGGAGTGAGTAAAAACTGTGCAACTCATTTATATTGCAGAAAATGGGATTAAAATAATTTATTCTTTGCATTAGGCCTGCTGAAAGTGTATGAGAAATCATCACTATCAGTATTCAAGTTTATGATATTGTTTTCTCTTGACTGTTGGCTGGAAAACAAGCCAGATGCCAAATACACCTTGAAAGCCTAGACACTCTCTATAATTGGTAATGAACTTGTGAGCAAATCCCACATTACCACTAATACACATCCTTTCTTGTTATTTTTTCATCTTCAAAAGCATTTATTTGGTGCTTCATAACACAAACAGATAGATCAAACACCAGAGGCAATGAAAATGAATATAAATTACATGAAAACATGGAATTATTTTCTTTTAATCTTTGGCACTATCTCTAATATTAGATGCCTAAACAGTTTATGGTAATGTACGTAATTTAAATTACGGCCATTAAAATGTGTCCTGTAATTCTGAAAAACATACTAAAGGTAACTACTATTAAATTTATTTCATTATTAGACTTCGTGAGGTCTTAGGAAGTGCATGGACCATCAGCGAAATTTATTTATAGACTAATTTCAGCTGTGAATGCCAAAGTTTCTGAAAAGCAATCACAACTTCTTAGTAATTGACTATATAATTTTATGCTAAAAATGCAATCTTGCTAATTCCAATCCAACTGTATAAAGGTGTATCTCCACTGGGAAACAAATCCATCTTTAAATAACATTAACAAGGATCTGTTATTTCTGGCTCAGACCTCAACTGGGCCATTTTTAGAGTCACAGAATCACAGAATGGTTTGTGTTGGGAGGGACCTTAAAGCTCATCCCCTTCCACCCCCTGCCATGGGCAAGGACACTTTCCATTAGACCAGGCTGCTCAGAGCCTAATCCAGGCTGGCTTTAAACACGTATATATAAAAAAAAAAATTAAGCTTCCTGATAGCCGGCCTTCCAAACAAAAACCAGACAGGACTGATGAGCCTCTGTGAATCCTGACCACTGGAATACCACAGGGAACCAAATATCTGCTCTTACAAATCTCCCCATCCTTGCATGCCCTCTTTCCTTCCACTGCACAGATGTAATTGAATTCACACATCTGAGAGTCACGACTGCACAGGTGACTGGAATTTCAGGTGGATGAAGCACACTTCACCCAGAAACTGTCCACTGTGTTTCCTACTTGCACTACTCCCTCCAGGGTGTTCAGAGAGCTCTCCCCTGCTGGGGAGAGCTGGGGTGCATATGGGTATGGGCAGCTCCAGAGAGTATTTTGTCATTTTCTGAAGTTGAAGCCATGTAGGCATTCAGCACCAGACATGACCTTGTCCCCAGCTCCCCACCCAGCTCCCCACCCAAGGGGTCTTGTCTGGCCCATTAGTTCGAGGTAGACAGTCCAAGGAGCAGGGCCACCACCCATCCCATAAGCACCTACAGGATCAGGACCCTGTATGGACACAACAGAGCCAGTGATGCTTTTAGTTCAGCCAGAGGGAAGAAAACAGATGCAGAAAGTAATTCATTTCCACTAAATAAAATTTGGAGTTAATCAGCACCAGATTAGAAGTTATGTTGCTTTTATTCTGCAAGTTTGTTAACACCAAGCCTGGTGATATTCAGCATCAAGATAAAAAGAAAAACTAAGAAAAATAAGCCGAGAAAACACCCTCCACCTGCTGAATCCTGAACATATCAAACATTACATAGGTGGAACAATCTATGCTTGGAACAAATAAAAAATATTTAGTTTGAATTTAATATGTAATCAGTAGGGTTTGTTTTGAAGCAACATTTCAGATCTATACATCAGTGATTTAGGTGCTTTTTATCTCTCATACCTAGATAATGTTATTCCCCCTAATATTATACCTCTCTCAGAACTCTACTGACACTAATATTTTATTTGGCAGAAATAGGTATGATTAAAATTAGAATTTATTCTTCTGTGGTTTTTAAAGATAATAGATTGGTTTATTAGTCATTTAAAGCAGGTCTGGGAAGCATCAACTGTTTTGCCATAATTTGATAAAGGTTGTGGTTTGATGGTAGATGTCAGTGATGAGGTACACAATGAAATATTAATGCGCTGATGCACACAGAGACCCAGATCCCCCCACACCAAGGCCCCTTCAGTGCTACTCCCCTTCCCATTGCACACCTTTGTCTGAACATCACAGCTGGATCCATGTTTGCCGATGTCATTCGGACAACTTGGCGAATTTCTTTGGCAATCATCCTGAGTTTCTCAAAATTTACCAGGCCATCCACTTTAGAGTCATTGCCTGCATAATTAAAACACACACATTTAAAAAAAAAAAAAAAAAAAGTAAGAAATATTTCTGAACAGCCACTGTGCTTCTAGTTCTTCCCCTGTTACCTTCTCCCCTCCCTGTCCCCCAGTCAACACAGTTTTTTTAATCAAAATACCAAGAAAACAGGATGCTCTGGCAAAACACTAATGGAATCAGGCCCACTTGGACTACCCTGTATTGGTTTTTTTAATCTACTTCTAAAATAACAAGTATTACTAGGAGGAAAAAGGAATAAATGAATTACGCCCAAATTCACTTGCATAATGTTAAAATAATATAAATACAGAATTGGCATTGACAACATTCACATTAGGAAAGAAGTTCAAATAGTTCTGAATCATCACAACCAAGAATTGAGCATATTTGAAAATGGTTCACCTCAACCAGTTGTGAACAGGACTTTGTATAAAGGGAACAAAATGGAAACATTTAAACAAAACACTTGAAAATGTTGAAAGCAAGAGTCGGTGGTGTATCATCAGAGCTGTGTGCAAGCCACAACGTGGAATGAAAACGTGGAAACATTACAGACACAAGTTTTTGGTAAGAGAAAATATTTGAAGTAGTGTAACTACCAGACAGCACACTCACCTATGCTTCCACCTTAAAACTCAGGACAGCTGAGGAGGATTATAGCATTGCTTTTAAAATACTAAAAATATGCATTTTATTTTTAATTTTTGTCTAGGACCAGTCTCTTCCATTAGGCTTTCCCAGTTCTATTTTATTTTACTCCTACAAAGGATCCCTCAAAAACATCCTACTAGTGGCAGCTTCGTTACACACGTTGACACACTGAGCACTGAAGAAAGGGCTGAAGTACATTCAGTGCTTCATTTATTTTCTCTCTGTTTGACATTACCTTCATGCAGAAATGTGATATCTTTCTTGACAACAGGGAAAAGTGGGATAATTGGAGGCTGCATGCTCTGGCTGCTGAGGATGTTGCGATATTTTGCCATGTTTCGAGATGGATCAAAAAGATCTTGAAGGTCTCGGAGGTGCTTTTCATACTTGCTGGGTAACTTTTCCCAAGTGCCTCTGAGACGAGCTACCGGTGCAAGATTTAACCCACTGCAAGGCAGAAATGTTTCATTATTAGCTGTGAGCAGAATCGTTACCTTTCAGAAGGAAGTGAAGGGTTGGGGGGTTGTTTTAATTATTAAAAATAGCTTTTCTAACGTTAACTGTGAAGCTGGGTGAATAGCAGGCTACAAGTTCATCACAATAAACCTCTGCTGCTTAAATAGGACTGTAAAAATGATTGCTCAAGGTACAAATTTCAAATTACTGCCAAAATAATCTCTCTAATGCAGGACTGATGTCTATTTAAGAACCACTTCTCTCCTTTAGTAATGTATGCCACACTAAGAACAAAAATGGTAAAAAACGCATGGTGGTGAATCAACGATTGCACAGAAAATTAGAACAGTGCAGAACTCATCCTAAGCAGAAGTGGGAAGACTTTAGAAAGAAATTCTTCTTTCTGAGGGTGGTGAGGTCCCAGCACAGGCTGCCCAGAGAGGCCTGTCGATGCTCCATCCCTGAAGTGTTCAAGGCCAGGCTGGATGGAGCTTGGAGCAACCTGGTCTAGCGGAAGGTGTCCCTGCCCATAGCAGGGGGTTGGAATGAGATTAACTTTAAGGTCCCTTCCAACCCAAACTATTCTGTGATTCTCTGACTTCAGAGCTTCAGACAAGAGCATTTGTAAATGAGTGACAGACTGAGAAACAGAAGCAGCAGATGTGCTAAAGCTTGTCACTGTGCCCTCATTCCCACTAAGTAAAAATATATTCAGAACTATTTGGATACAAAAAAACCCCATTAAATAAAAACATTAAACTAAATCCATCCTCCCTATCATAATTTGTCACCAGTTATGCTTAAGAAATTCTGCGATAATTGCGAAGTCGTCACCTCTGGAGAGCTGGAAAGGGGTGTGCTCCAGGATTCCTTAGCAAATCCAGAATCACACTATCACTGAATTTGCTGTTCTCAGATTTTTTTTTTTTTTTCCAAAAACTTATTTTGTATTTGGTTTATTTTTTAGACAAATATCTCTCCAGGCTATGCCAAAACAAAGTTTTCTCTGACATGAAAAAACAAACATATGCCAGCCCGCGGCTCCTCTTTTCCATGCTACATTAGGATGGTTATCATCCAATTTCATGAGACATATAGCACCAAACTGCTGTGCAGCACAAGGCAGGAAAGAGAACCCCTGTGCCATATGCTAACAAAAACATATTCTTCTGGAAATAAAGGTAGAACAAAAACTAACTTATTTGCCGGTTTTTTGGGGGTTTTTTTTTGACTTAAGACCACTTCAGTCATGGCCTGATTGGACTTAACTGAGGAGCAGAAAGAGTAATTTCCTTACCTACAATAAACCATGAGAAATTAGGGAGCAGTATATAAAACTTAGAATCAGTATCCGTGTGTGTATTCCCATGTAATGAGCAGCCACAGTCTCAATGACTGTACAGTACCCTTTGCAGAAATTAATGAATTCTTTAATGACCAACCACAAGCCAATACCTTTTGATAAACTGGTTAGACATGGAAAAAAATATTTTAAAATGATGTTTTTAATAATGGTGCTGGGATAGAGCACAAGTCCAGATCTTTTTCTAATGAATCACAGTGCCTTTTTTCCTACAGTAAAGGCTGGGTGTAAGATAACTGCAAACACAGGAAATGCTTAACTCATGTTGTTAAAGCAGCAGCATTCAGCATAAATCAGAAGAGAAAGCTTAAATGTGCAAGTGAAGAGTGAAAAAATAAAATAGAGAAGCAAGCAAATGACAGTAAAGAATGAGAAGGAAAATGAAGCCAAAACAAGACTGATTTGAGGAAGTCCTTACAATGGAAGGAAAAGTAATCTCATCATCACATATACAACTCGGTGCACCCTGGAAAAGTCATGATGACTGACAAAAAGAAGGGAAATTGGGTGCCAAAGTCACAGCAAATGACACAATGCTTAGGCAGGTTTCTGAAGTTCATCAACCTAAGTGCTTTGACCCCATCTTCTTTTTTCCTGCGAGGTACCAGTGAAAAAGAGACTGTCACACCCAGCACCGCAACAGGACTGAAGTGCTGAGGTGACAGTGAGGAGACTACAGTGACAATCCACCTCTGACAGTTTGGCTTTGGAAAACCAGCCAGCCCCAGCCACAGTGAGCTCAGGATATTCCCGTTTCTTTCCTTTCCATTTAGATTACCAGAATTGCCTATGACAGCACCAATCAGATCTGAGAAATGGGAAGTATTTTACCTTATCACTGCAAACATGGAATTGAAGTTCTTGCATTCTCGACAGTGGAGAGCAATTTTAATGAAATGCTTAATAATCTTCATTCTTTTGAGTTGGTTGGGCTCTGCTAAAATTTCCATGGCAACCCAGAAGGTCTCTTGATTTATGACATCCTCAAACTGCTTCAGGTGAGCATTCCCTGTTTTGGAGTCCAGCTTGTAAAGGTCATCAATGTATTCCGTGGGCTCGATGTTGCGGAATAATTCAAAGTCCCGCATGGAAAGCTGAGTGGCCACCTCAATGGTGCTCAGCTGGAGGAGCGAAATTTGGCTTTCTCGGAGTAGCTCTTGAGCATCCTCATCTGAGCATAAGGTCTCTGTTTCCATATTGTTTTTCAGATAATATCTGAAGAATAAGTGAGTAACAACAGCACATTAGAGATGCTCTTCAGAGGATTTGTGAACACAAAGACATTGAACTATACCAATCACTGTGAGCATTACAGAGACAAGAAGGGATTTCAGTTAATGTAAAATAACACCATTACTTAAGTAAACAAACATTTCAAAAGCTTTGTTAATATTTTTGTACTGTACTCTGTAATAGGCTGTAGTGTTAGCCTTCAGAAAAAGGTCCATTACTTTTCCATTTGTGAATTCAGCAGTGAAAATAGCATTTTAAATACACACTAGTCCTGAGAAATCTCCTGTTAATGTATTTCTACATTTCTTACACAAATTTAGTGTGTTTTTTCCCACAAATTTAGTGTGGCATAGTAATATTTCCATGAGGCACAGAGTACTCAGGAAATGAAAATGTATCTGGAAAATTCATTCCACAGTCCCAGGTAGATGACTTTTAGATATACAAAAGTTCATTACTCATAAATTTGCTCTGTTGCCTAGTAAAGAGAACTACAGACTATTTTACTTCAAGAAACTTTCTTCTGGCATGGATCAGGTCATCAGATAAAACCAAAGCACTTAATATTTCAAAAACATTCAGAACAGTTTACTTAAAAATGGAAGAATTTATCCCAGGTTAGTATCAGTTCATTGCAGCATGACACTGAGAAAGAAAATAATTGTATACTTTAATCCTCAAGTACATGTGGGAAGTGTCAAAACAAATATAACCTTTTTCTCTAAGTGTAAACCACTATATACATTATCCTGATCTGCTAAATTTAGCTGTCATCAAGCAAGCTTGCCATAGATTTAGGGAGGGATTTTGGGGTGCAGAAGTGGAGGGTGACACAGAGGGAAGTGTAAGTTACTGGCATTTACTTGCTCGTGCTTCCAGTAGACACCCATCTATTTTAATTAAAACATCCCTCCCTGATGTTGGACTTTATTATCTTGGAGGTCTTTTCCAACCTACAATGTTTCAATCCTGAAAGGCAAATAAAACCCAACCAAAAAAAGGTACATTTACCGTCCATTGAGCTGAATCCTGTCAGCCAGCTTGGAGAACTGATCCGGGAGCCTCCGCTGTTTGATGACCCCCTCGGGGCTGACGGACACCTCACACAGGGAATAGGTGTCCGGGGCTCCTGTCAGGTTGAATTCATGGACAGCGTGACTCACCACCTCCTTTGCTGTAGTATCTTTGCTGATGATGATGTAACAGCTCTGCTGATCTGCTTTGAAAACTCGTATCACTTGATCTGGAATATCTACAAAAAGAGCATAACACCTTTAATGTTATTTTTCCTTTGAAAAGACACGAGGTCACTTGGAGAGATTTTTCACAAGAGGACGTAATAGAACAACGGGGAAGTGGCTTAAGCTGAAGGACGGCAGGTTTAGATTGGATATTAGGGACAAATTATTCCCCGTGAAGGGGCTGAGGCCCTGGCATAGGTTGCCCAGAGAGGTTGTGGACCCTCCATCCCTGGAGGTGTTCAACACCAGGCTGGATGGGGCTTGAAGCACCTGGTCTAGTGGAAGGTAGGAAGGTAGGGTGGAACTAGATGATCTTTAAGGTCCATTGCAAGCCAAACCATTCTGAGATTCTATGATTTACTGTCTCATTTGATCATCAGGAAACAAAACCAACCAGCTGCTGGGGGGAAAAAAAAACATGCTGGACTTGGAAAATATTTAAATATTCTAGGTTTTTCTTCATCTTTGTGTGGAAAAAAGAAGACTCTACTCCTCTCTGCTTTTCTACAACTCAATTACTCTACCATCCCATGACCACAATCAAAGTACAAGACATCCAGGTATGTAACTAGACTGTGCGCTGCTCCTTCCCAGTGTGTCTTAAAAACTTTGGCAGCACCATTCCTTCTTTGGCTCTCTTGTGTCTGTGAGAGACAGATCCACACACTTGCCAGGGCACACTTCCCAGGGATGGGAAGCCACTGAGTATGGATGGATGGGCTGGGGGTGGGAGGACATGAAGAGGAAAGGAGATTTAGTTGCTCCCAGAACTAGCCACGAGCTTTTACGCTCACTCTCTCCCTCGAAGGAACTAAGCTGCTGCCAGCAGCTAATTCTTTGGCTGGTGTACTTATTTATACCACATTTTATGTATTATAAATGCATTAGAGAACAACTTCATCTGAGGCAGCCTACAGCAGGCAATAAATATCTACAGAAACACTAATCCACAGTGTGATGATTGCAAATAATTTGCTCTATTAGCTATTACAGAAAATTTGATTTTCAAAATAAAAATTATTTTTAAAAAATGTCAAGAGTCAAAATGCGCACTAATTTCAAGCACAGGGAATCTCAGTTTTCCCCTTCCCTGGAGTCTGAAGACTAAAACTTCACAACTTTTCTGCAGACCTGAGAAGGTGGGAGGCTGTTGCTGAGCCCTCCACCAAGGCTTCAGAGTCTGAACCTCTCCAAAACCACACCGGAGGCAGATGTGCCATAATTCCTGAACCAGAGTCAGAGATCCCCAGTAAAGGAAGGGAAGGGCTGTCATTGAAGCAACAGCCTCCAAAACAGCCCTTCCCTTCTCTCACTGCTATTTGTCCAGCCCTTAAAAATGCAGTGATAAGAACTGTGGATTGACGCATGTGACCTACCCTGGAGCACTGGTGATGACCAGGTGTCCCTCTCTGCCCAAGGGGAACCTGCCCAGGAAATCATCCTGCTGGGCAGAGCATCCAGGTCCTTCAGGCCCTCCCAGCAGAAGCTCTCTAGTACAGTTTTAGATGCTGCTCATCCCACTGTTTATACATTGATTATCCTCTATCAAAATACACTGCTTAAGGAGGCAACAAAGATCTTTTGGGGCAATGACCTTAGAGTTACTTTTTCTTGCGTCAGGACTTAAAGGTGTTATGGGCACAAGTAGAAGGAATTTCAAGGTAAAAAGTAAGCAGGTAATCTATGATCCAGCACCAAAGGTTCCACCCACTGGGAAAAAGAAAGGCTCAACATCAGCTGTAAATAAATTTTAAGAGTGAAAAAAACATGGGTTAAAAAAATTCTGATTGAAGGCTAATTCCTCTAACAGTTGCATGATTATAATTAACACATTATCAGAACATTCTCATCAGAAGCTAGGGACTAGCTGAATTTGAGAAGTTCAATATATATGAGAATAGGGGCAGTATAAGGGAGAAGTAAATATATTGTACTTTATTTCAGAGTGAAAGTGGTGAAAATTACATACTGAGTAATTAGAGAAGTGCCTACACTCATAAAAGTGGTAATAGATAAATGGAAGAGGGAAACATCTATACTTTGGTATCAACATACCTAAAAATCAGAACACACTCAAGGTGTAAAGCTGAAAACCATGCAACCAAAGCAATGGTAACTTGTGACAGACGAGGGAAACATAAATTACAGGTACATTTCTGCCTTTATGGTCTTTGCTTTTAAGCAGGCAAACATAAATTATTAAATTAAAAATTTTAATGCATTATTCAACTCATTTTGACAATACAAAGTGCATTTCAAGTTTGCATGCACAGAATTTTAGTTATGAAGTACGACAGAAGAACAAACTAAATCTCAAACTGTTATCTTCTGAAACTTCAGTTCTATGAAAGAGATATAAGCAACTTCATCCCTTCAGAGCAAGGCCACAGGGAAGCAGAGGAACCTGCCAACGGTCATTCAGCGTGTTGGGGGCAGAAATGGGAATAAAATGCAGATCTCAGCCTCAGTACAGCACTGTGTCTGTACAGGAACCTATGGATTTGTTTTAAGGAAAATTACAGAGCACAGGGCTATCCAGTGCCCTACAGTAATAACTGTGTCAGTGCAATGTCTGATAGTGTTAAATTTACAGGCAAGCCATGCAATATTAAGGTCTACAGGATGCTGTACATGAGGATACTTACAGTAAAACCCAACAGCTGCAGGCAGGAGAAAAAGAAAAAAACCGTGTCAACACCAAATCAAGACTGAGATGCTTACAAATCTTATCAAGTGTACACTGTCAGAAATAATTTGGTTTTCCCTGACATTCAAATATGGCAGCATATTTGTTATAGTAAGCTTAAAGTAAAGCTAAGTGATCCAGCTGAAGATGTCCGTGCCCACGGCAGGGGGGTTGGAATAGATCACCATTAAAGGTCCTTTCCAACCCAAATCATTCTGTGATTCTATGAGTGATTCCAAGATGAACTAGTTATCACCATTTCATATTAAGTGGTAACCTGTACAGTATTAAATGAAGATTTCTAGAAAAACGTGTATAGCTCTCATGCAGACAGCAAAGACCTGGAATTGCAGCAAAAAGTGAACTTCTTTGCCATGGGTATTTATACACCTGATAGGATGTATCTGTGCACATCCCTTTTAAAGGGGAAATCTGCAAGTTTAGGTAAACACAAGTCACAGTCACAAAACACTTTACAGAATATGTCATTATGTACAGAACTTACACTTAAAATAGGAAAAAAAGATTCTGACTAGACATGCTCACAGGCAGCTGCATATTGCAACAAATGCCTCCTGCAGCCATCCCATAAACTGGATTCCTACAGCAACAGCAATGAAAGCCCAGACCACACACATCAAAACATTTTTAAGGCTTTTAGACATACCATTGAATATACATAATGTTTGTTAAACATGAAACATGAACATCACTGTGCTGGTACCATGGCAGTTCTATTCTATCCACAATACTGCTTGAAATATATATTGACAGATGGAAGGATGGACAAGTCAAAGCACTGAGGAGAGATGGCAAAGAAGTGGGCAGACAATCTCCTTCCACCAGAGCCAATTTACTCCAGTAAATCAAAGGCTCTCTGAAGTGGCAAAATACATTTCTTTGTAAAAAGAATTAAGTCCCACATCACCCAAAAAAAAGTAGGCAAGAGAGGTTCAGGCAGCGTGGATTTTCAGTACATCTCCTCCCTGCTAGGCCCACAGGATGCACAGGCAACTGCACTCAGCACAAGTGATGGTGGTAAAAGCTCCAATTTTCCCCCTGACCCAGCTGCCTTGGTAACCCAGCCTGTAAATCAACCTCAAGCTGCCATTTTACCTGAAGGGTTAGAGAAATCCAGAATGCTGGTTGTGGGCTGCAGCAGGTCAGGACTACTGGATGAGAGGGTACCTGGAATGGGCATGATGGCCAGACTGTGCCTGCACTGCCGTGTCCCCACGACGCTGTCATCCTGTGACTGGCTCACACTGCCATCACTGCAAAACAGTTCTGATTCAATTATCTGCATTAAACTCCTCCTATTCATCTTCAGATGAATGAAACTAAGAAAAATAATGGTGTTCAGCTATTTTAATTACATGCTATAGACATGCTTTCAAAACAAGGACACAGGAAAATTATTTGAAAGAGTTTATTGGGAGAGAAAAGTTATTTTGCTCTTGTTCTGCATTCGTGGGGCAGATGCAGACGATTTTTTTAAAAACATAAGCCATGTGGACATAATGACTAGAAATCCTAAGCAATGGTTATTTCTTAATGGCCTGAGACTGAAGGAGGGTAGGTTTTAGGTAGATGTTAGGGAGAAATTCCTCCTTGTGAGGGTGGTGAGGCCCTGGCAGAGGTTGCCCAGAGAAGCTGTGGCTGCCCCATCCCATCCCTGGAAGTGTTCAAGGCCAGGTTGGACAGGGCTTGGAGCAACCTGGTCTAGTGGAAGATGCCCCTGCCCACAGGAGGGGTTGGAATGGGACAGTCTTTAAGATCTTTAAGTTCCCTCCCAACCCAATCCTCTTCCAATCATTCTATGATTAATAGCATAATCTAATAAAGAACCGCTACTTTTTGACAAAAGAGTCCGACAAACCTGAACAGTTTTGGAGGCAAGATGCTGAAACGGGTCTTGTCTAAAATTTTCCTGATTCTATTTCTTCCACCAGATACAGTGTTTGCTTTCATTTTCTTGTTTCCTTTTTCACGAGGAAACATCTGTTCCACATCTCCAGGCATATCTGGGATAGAATAACGGTTGTTTTTCTTTTCTGCAATTTTTGGAATATGTGGAATTCCATTCTTCTCCTGTCCAATCCTGCAGAGCAGTTCCTTAAAAACTGTAAGAGAAGATACAGTCGTTGTGAGTAACCTTTGCACACTCAGAACTTCACAGTGAATTCTTTTTTTCCCCCTTAAACCTTTTGCTTCCCACATCCCAGAGAGATAATAAGGAAACACTGCATTCAGGGCAATCAGCACTATGCATTTATTGGTCTTTTTTGTCAATGGTAACGGAGTGCAGATGCTTCTTCAAGAGTAAGTGAAACACAGACTGATATATTCCCAAACTGTCTTTGTTTGCCTCTACTAACACTACTGAACAGAAGCTGCATCAAATTTCCTACTGTATTTATGAAACTAAGCTAGTCTATAAACCTACACTGACATTCTCAAAGATAGAATTCTGTGGAAATTATAGGGTTTTTGTTCTGCTTCTTTCCACATATGTAAGGTGAAAAAAATGTTCAAATTGTCTTGTCAACATAAATTATTTCTTTAAAGATCCTTTAAAAATGTTTTGAAAATCTTCCAAGTCAGAAATTCAGTATTTTCTGTTGAAAGTATGGTGATACTGGGAGAATGCATAACTGTAAACAGCATATTACTCAGACTGTCCCTATGAGCAAAGCAACCTTCTGTACAGAAGGTCCAATTAAATGGTACATTTCTATTATATAATAAAAGCTAAGGCTACAAGCTTTCCCAGTATAAATCTGAATAGAACAGGAATTGCTCATTGTCAGTACCAGACACTTAACACTCAATTAAAAAGGATAATAAATATCACTGTTGAAAAAAATTCAAGACATTAATTTATTAAAATTTATCAGAGAAATCACCTTGAAAGTCTATCAGCTAGCAGGAGGAGATTAGAACCTGCTTGTATGTTGCTTACATTTATGATACAAATGAACAACCTATCACTTTCTCAGTTATAGTGATGTTTCATTTCATGTCATTTCACATTAGTCTGGACGACCGGTTACTCTGGTTGTTTCAAGTTTTTTTTTAATTATGCTAAGAAGAAACTGCTGAGGGCTTGAACCTTTGTAGCTGCACAGTGATAAACATAGAATAGTAATAACTGAAAAGAAAATCAATAGTGAGTAAGGGCAGGTAAATGGAGGAAGGAAATAGGAAAAGAAAACCATCAGAAGATATGGATACAATTATGGAGGAAGGAGCTATCCTGTGCACAGTCTCCTTCCTTCTGCAGCTTTGATTATTCTGTTGCCTGAAGAGGATTATAGAAAAAGAACAGATGATTTGACTGAGATTTTAAAGAGGTATTTAGGTGTTTATATTCATGATGACAATTAAAAGCCAACATTTATATGCCACACCCCTTTTTATATCCCCTTTTCAATTATAAAGGCTATTTATCCTCTCATTCTTACAGCCATTATAAGAAGTTTTACAAAATCCCAGTTTTACATTTTTGCTGTTTCTTGGCAAAAATATTTTGGTCCAGATCCCTTGGCTTTGTTTCAGCCTTATTGCATGGAGGGACACTAAATCAGCTTAAACAGTCATCTGAGGATTTCTCAGGGAGTGAAGAGCTGCTTGTGCTGGCTCCGTGCCACTCAACGTGCAGCCCTTGGCGCATGAGAACTTATCCAAGCAAACAGAAGCACAACAAGGGGACTTCTGCACAACTTCTCACCTCAAGAGCAGCAAGTTGGAAAAAAAAAAAAAGTGGAATCCCATTGCACTTATAAAGCCAGAAGGAGTGGAGTTTTTTTCCTTCATACATAAAAATACATCATATATGAAGTCTACTCACCAAAAATGTTTGTTTTTACAGTAATGGAGAGATGCGTGTTATTCCTTAAGATTTCCAGAGCTTTTACAAAGGTAATGTTCTCAAAATTCTGTCCATTTACTTCCATTATCTTTAAGAAACAAAAATTGGACTATTAGGAGAACATCTGTCTGACAGGCTTACAAATACAAAGGTGATAATACAGGCACAATAAGAACCTCCCAGAAATTACCATATCATCTTTACAGCAGCTACAGAATGAAAACATTCCATGTAAAATAACTATTTTCATCATGTCAGAGAAGTCATATCCTGTAAATAAGTCAGGACTTCCATTTTTACTTGAAAACTGCTTTGAATAAGTTTATTTTCTATGATAACATGACATTCTTGCAATTAATCAAAAATGGTGGATCATGAACTACAGAACTGATATTACTTCAAAAGCTGGATTTTCGATTTTCACTGAGTGTGACCTGTCACTGCTCCACCTGCCTCAGTGAGCTGGGATCAAACACATTAGGTGGGAATCAATCCCAGAAAACAATCTGATGGATTCAATGTAACCATATCTTCAATCAGAAAGTTTCCAAAAATAACCATAACTTAGTTTCTTTCCTCATCCTGTTTTTGGAATATTTAAATATTTTACATATTTTGAAAACTATTTAATAGAAACCCATTTAACAGATATAAATGGAAGCTGAGCTGTGGCATTCCCAAGAGAATGGGAATGGTTGATTGGCTGCCAGTGGTTTAGTTTTAGTACACAGCATAACATTTCTGTGGAGAACAACCAAGAGGTGGATAAAGCAGAATATTTTAAATTAACTTAATTGTTTTTACCTGATCACCACGCTTAAGTCCAGCTTCTGCTGCTTTACTGCCTATCTCCACAGTCTCTACAAAAATACCAAACCCCTTGTCACTGCCTCCAAGAAGGCTGAAAAACAAGGGAGAATCTCTGGAAGGTTTTTGCAGGGTGATTTGTCTCCATTTTGCTTTGGCAGCACAGGCAATATTCAGCAATCTGAGATGGCCTTTCATTTTCTGTAACACAGAAGACACAAAATGCAGTGCAATGTTTCTTTTATAAGAAATGGAAAAATGGTTATGAAAAATACCCCAAGTGCCAGAAAATAGATTTTTGAGGCCATGTTTTCAGATCTTACTAAATAAACCTTGTCCTCTTTTGCTGAAATGCAAAAACTCCTAAGTGAGTGCCATAGGTATTACTTTATATGGCCTTTATATCTAATTTATACTTAAGAACAAATATGTCCAATGTTAAAAGCCACCTGTTAACTGTTACACTTAGAGACTACAGCTGTTAGGCAATGGTAACCCTGGAAAATTGAAATATGTAGTACTAGAAAATGTGACGCTCGTTCTTTTTTGCTCCTACCGTATCCTCCAAGTTCTTTTCAAATTCTTCCAGGAATCGAGTCATGGCAGGATCTCCTTCAAAGTCATTAAAATGATTGTTCACCCACAGTAAGACTACTCTGGTAACCTGTAAAAACAAAATAAATTATGTATATATATATAAAGGTACCTATGGTTCTTCTCCTATAAGCTTTAATCTATAAACACAGAAGAATACCTGGACATGGCAGAAGAACATAAAACAGATTACTGTGTCTGATAGGAAAAAGATATTTACCAAATGAAAAACTAAAAAACCCACATATTTTTATACATAAAAAATACTGGGTACATCACCCAGTACCTACTGGTGTATAAATCCATCTTCAGCTAAGCCTTCCTGACACTGTTCATGAAGATCACCTTTTAAAGCATCCTAATGACTTCTTTAAAGGAAGTTCTAGTTGTGATAAACAAAAAGCTTTCTTCCAAGAAGTTTTAGTTAAATCTTTAGATTGCTTCTGTAGGTGCTACAGAGTCACTACCATTCATGATAAAGTCAGACTGACAACTATATTATCCATCCATATTATTAAAAAAAAAAAAATCTAAGTCTATAGCAGTTTCTCTTCTAAAACTATACAATTTCTGCTTTTGTTTGCTGACACACTTCTCTTTATCTTTCCTTTTATTAAAAAACAGTAGTTGCCCAAATGAAAAGCATGGAAAGAGGTAAGAAGAGAAGCAATAACCACAACAGACCCTGCACAATTTCCTATACGAAACATCAAGTGTTTTGACAGTATGTTGGATTTCCTCAGCTCAAGGCTAGAAAACATAAAAACATTGGCTAAGAATCAACAAATTGGCATGATACAAGTTCCAGACTATCATGCTTTTTCATGAATGTGCACACAGTTAGATAGAGTGGAACCTGGTTTTATTTTTCCTAGTTTATCAGCAATACAAAAAGGGATCAATCTGATTATATTTTCACCAGAAATATTAATCTCTTAGACTACAACCAACCTTATCCCTGAGGCTATCCACTGTGAACCATTCCAAGAGTTTATTTCCAACTTCCAAGGGACTTGTTAGAAATGTTCTGTATGTTAAAAGAAAATCTTCAATGTAGGTTGGATCCACAATAGAATGTTCCTCTATTAAGTGCATGATGAGTCTCTCGGGTGTTGCCTTAAAAAAGCAAATGAAAAAAATAACTGATATCTCTCATCACTACCTCTCCCTAAAGAGTAATTCAACATAAACCCACATGAACAGTATAATGCCTTTAGAAAGTTCAGTTATGGCGAACTCAGGAGAAAACACACCAACATGTTTAAATCAAATCCTCCTGCTTCTCTCAGCCCTGACGTTTTGCACAGGTAACACCTGGCTAAAACAATTAGTAACTTCCCTTAATTTTATTTTTTAGTAAGCAGTTTAAGTACCTCTTTCAGATTACAAAAAAAGGTCATAAAGATGCCCAAAGGGTGCTCCCAATACAAAACTCGATGTATATGTTGAACAGGTCTAACTTTATTAAAGGGGAAATGGACGTAAAGTTGGAATATAATACACATTCCTTCCAATCGAGTTTTTTAGCTGACACAGACAAAACTGAGAATGCATAGTAGATTCAAACTGAAATTGTATTTATTTACTAAGAAATAAAAGTGTAATTGATTAATGGAAAGCACAGAAAGAAATGCACCTTGATAACTATGTGTCCTTTTCTGGTTCCACTGCGATCCAGCTCCCTGTGCTCCTTTACCATTACAATTTCTCCTTCTTCTTCCACTTTATGAGTGTTTTTTTCCACATGGTTCAGAATCCTCCAGTAGTCTTGCTGGGCTATACACACGAACTGTCCCCAAGGACAACAACAGATTCTGAGTTAAGTATCTAAAACATGAATGTATCCCCATCTCCAGGCTGAGCAATCCCAACTCTCCCAGCCTGTCTCCACAGCAGAGGGGCTCCAGCTCTCAGAGTGCCTTTGTAGCCTCCTCTGGATCTGTTCCAACCTGGGTTTTTTAATCAGATGCTTAAAAATAAGAGGTAGTTATACAGAATTGCAACCTTACCTGACAATCATCTACTTTGGTTCTGACCACTCCATTCATGTACTGTTTGTCCAGAGAGGGAGTAATCCCAAAACTATTTCCCATACAGAGACTCTCACTCTTCCCATCAGGATAGCTGATTTCTACTGTGCCATTTAAAATAACATACCAAGAATCAAGCTAGAGGAAGTAAAAAAAAAAAATTTAAAAAGTGAAGCTAATTTAACAACTTTTGTAAGCTCTTATCTCAGAAAGGCTCATTCTTGTAGCCTCCAGTTTGCTGCCCCCACCTCTCCGTAACATTTAAATCACCAAAACTGTGCACTGTAAGGCAAGAGATGGAGATGGAAACAGGAATGCTTTTCAGTTTTCTTCATTCATTTTAGAACTGATCCTGGAGGGAGAAATGCTGATGAATAGATTTCTTTCTTAATAAGTAGGCTAATTGCTATGATATATTTGTACCATTTAGTGAGAATGAACATTCTTTCCCTGAGTACCCATTTAGTCACTACCAGAGATGAGTCTACCTCACCCCTCTTGGAGGGATGAACAGCAAACGCCATTCCAGATGTCTTGATCCAAGCAGGAAGAGAGATTTCAAGATAGTGATTCAGGGCACCTATGCTGGGAGCCTGACTACTGACTGATTTAACACCTGTGCTGGAAGCAGTCACTTACTTCCTGGCCGTCTTCAAGTATGATGGCTCCTGCTTGCTCTACAACTTCAAATATCATCACTGAGCACAGTTCTCTCCTCACAGACATGGTCATGTTCGCAAAGGCAGGGAGTTGATGCATGAATTCCAATAATTGCTCTGTTGGACAAAGGAAACATTGGTATGATGACTGCAAGGCCCAGGGTTTCCTTGGATTCCTTACTCTCCACAAGTATATTAAACTCCAGTTATATTCATAGGAAAATTGTTCAGTGGTATTACACTTCCCATTAGTGCCTGTGGCTAAATGAGCCCAGTGTGTACTTTGTCATTAACAGCCAGAACTCAGCTCCACAACCTTGCTGGTGTTCTGATTGACTCTCAGGGCAGCAGGCTAGCTAAGAGTAAAAGCACTTCAGCTTCAAACATTTAGAAAAATTAAAAATAGCCTTAGGTACAGTAATTATAAGCTAGACAGGAGCATGAAATGATTTTCCAGTGTTCAGAGATGCAATCTGAATACAGCAGAAAGCAAATTTTGCTATTGAAATTCATGCCAATTTCTAGTTAAACACTGCAGTAAATTATCTTCATTTCAACTGTTTTGTAGTTTACAGTTAAGTATAGCTATAGCCAATAACAGTATGTTCTCTTTGCTATTTAATAACTAATTCAACAGTTTCAGGCAGTCAAAATTACCTTGCTACCTGTCCCATTACATCAACACATAAAATGACTGTAATACCTCACATCTTGACACCACAAAGACCGTTGTTCAAAATATTTGGATTCTCAGAACAAATATTATCTCAGATAGCAAGAGAAGACATCATTCAATTAAAAGTATCAATAGAGCAAAGTGAGACATCATTCAATTACTAAGATATACACTGAACATTAACTCATTAAACAGTTTTTGGTTATGCTTCTCTTACAGATGTTATATGATGTATTTTTATGTAAATTTTACTACTCTATTTTTTCTTCTCACCAATGTCATCATCAGTTTTATCTGCAGGCTCTTTCTCAAGGCACTCTCGGACAACGTCTCGCCCTAGAAGTGGATCAGAAGTTCTGTCAATATCTTCATCCTCCTCCTCTTCTTCATCTTCAGAGTCTACAGGTGCTTCCGGAAGACCCGTTAAATCAACATCTCCCATCTCACTTTCTGTAGCCTACAAAGAAAACATCAATCAGACAGAGAGTTCAATGTCCTCAGTTCAATGATTTATAGTCTGAGACAGATAATTTAAAAAAAATTTAAGTTCTGTGACCAACAAGTCAAACTAGAATCTCTAACAGCTCCCTTTCTGAACACTGAGGAAAACATGTTATGCTGAAATCTACTGGATTCTCATTCTACAGCACTTACTCTCTCTCTGTTGTGAATTCATGTAACATTGTGAAAAAACAATTTGCGTCTATAGTATTGACAAAATAATAATATAGTTTAGTAATACCATTGGTTGCCCAATGCCTGTGGACACATTTCGATTGTCAGCAATAGATGGCAACATAGACATCACACTGAGCAGGCACACAAGACAAGGGTGAAAGAGAACAAAATACCAGCAACAAAAAGCAGAATCACATAGAAATCATTTGCACTAATTCCTTCTGTACAGTTTAAATGATGTAATGGCACGAAAATAAATTTCCAAACAGATGGAAGGGGAAAAAAAAGCAGTTTCAAATTCTCAGTTTCTACAGAGTAGCTGCTCAGGCACTTTTTTTAAAGCTTAAGCCAGAATGCAAATCATTTTTCTGCTTAAATTCAGAAATTCAAACAACAAGATGTCACTGCAAAGTAATTATATAGATACTCGTAGAAAATGGAGTTTGTTTGTTTTTAAATGAGCAGATTTAAAACACTCAGTTTCACTTTTAAAAGAAATCCTTGAGATTACAAAAAAACCCCCAAAACTATCTAAGGTATCAAGTACCCTGCATGTTCACAAAACCTCCAAAATAGAAGATGAATTTGAACACTGTAATGGGGCAGAGCACGGCTTCTCTGGACAACCTGTATCAGGGTCTCAAAACCCTCACAGAGAAGATTTTCTTTCCTATATCCAAGTTAAGTCTACCTTTTCCAGTTTAAAACCACTGCCCCTTGTCCTTCACTACAGGACATGGTAAAAAGTCTTTCTAATAAATCTGCTTTAAGTATTGACAGGGTGCAGTAAGGTCTCCCTGAAGCCTTATTCCCTTTTCTCCAGTCTCTGGGGGCTTCACATGACTGCCACGACTTTCCAAGATGAAGAGTGCCTTAGCAGTTCCATCAGCCAAGTCCCTCAGGACCCTGGGATGCACTGCCTTGGGTACCATGGACTTGTGTACATTCAGATCCTCAGGTGGTCTCAAATGCCTTCTCTTCCCATGGGAAGGACTTTGTTCCCCCAGTCCCTGCCTTGATGTTCAGGGAGTGGAGAGATGTGGGAAGAGCAACCTGTGAAAACTGAGACAAAAATTGCTGAGTGCCTCAGCCTTCTCCATGTCATCAGTTCTCCTGCCTTATTTAGTGGGAGAGTGAAGCACAATTTCTATCTGGTTTTTTGGTTGTTTGTTGTTTTGGTTTTTTTTAAATAATGTACCTATCGAAGCCCTTCTGGTTTTTGTCACATCCCTTGCCAAATCCAGCTCCAACTGAGCCTTACTGTTTCTGATCCCAACCCTACACAACTGGGCAGTGTCCCCATATTCTTCCCAGGACACATGTCCCTGATTCCACTGTATGCATTGCCTTCATTTTGACCAGGAGGTCTGTCCTTGGCCACTGCTCTCCTGCTCTTCTGGCCTCACATAAAACAATATTCATTTTAAGTGATTTAAACACAGTGAACTGCACTGTCTCCATCTCCCTACACATTCCATGCTGATGTGAGCCCCAATACCCTTACAAAGAAACAGCTTTTTCTTCCTACACCAGAAAAAAAAAATACTGGGGTTTAGCTATAACCTTGGGCCTTGGAGCTTGTCCTCATTTTGATAATTAGCCAGCAAACCTAATAAATAAAGCTTACATGATTTTTAAAAAAATATTTCTTTCAGAGAAGGATAACAATATAGAGAGGGTTAAATCTGTTTTACATTACATCACCGTTACTGGCTTCTGTAGCTCACATTAACAGTTTTGGAATTAAGCCCAAGCGCAAATTGTACTTGGAGAGTCTCAGCGCACCTGATCAGTACAGCATTTTATTCAAGGACTTTTCTAGCATTTCTTCATCTAAATAGCCACAATTTATACTAGCTTCTCTATGCTGAGTAAGACAAACAGCAGCACCAATCCTCACTTTGATATGCCCACACTAACCCAGAAAAACAGAGGCTACAGGTTCTACCGAATTTTTTATACCCTACATAGGAAAATAGATAAATCAACTCCTTTCTTGATAAATAAGTTACGTTTTGATCAAACTATGAAATAGGAGTGGGTCCTCCAACTGTGTTTCAAAGATTCTGTGCAGATGGTTGACAGAACGTTGGCAGGTCAGGCAGTGCTGGAAGGAACAGGATGGATTTTGCTCATAAAGCCGTCTGCAGAAGTAGCTGCTCTTCCCATCCATGATGCGCCAGCTGTTTCCATTACCAAATATAAAAATCATTCCTAACACAAACATTTATGAACGGCTGATGTACAAAACAAAACCAGAAGCTGCAATCCTCAAATCTCACCCAAATACAGGTTTCCAGGATCAGGTCCGTGACACAAGGGTATCTACTGAGATACACATCCTTGATGAATATTTTATAGATAATCCATTTTAATATCAAAGCTTTAACCACAATTGGAATTATTGCTGGATAATGATGTTGCTGCCCACAAAGAGTACATACTCTGTACATACTCTGTACTGATAAATTAGGGATTTTGAAAGAAGTGAAATGAAAGAGAAACTTTTGGCACACTACTTACAGAAATAAACAGGTAGGAAAAAATTGATGCAAAGTGGTTAGTCACTAAGAGAAAGTGATTGCAGGAAACTCATTTGTGAGAGTAGAGGTGATACCCTGTCCAACCACATCTAGAGAGAACCTGGATTCCTTGTGTGACTCTGGCTGGGCACCTTAGAGCCTATCCCATGAACGGGCAAAGAAAGGTGTTTTCTCTGTGTAATACCCGTTGAATTCTTTTTCCCTGAAGACTCCTGTAACAGGTCAAAGCAGCTGTACAAGCCTGCATTTCAACTGCTGTATGCACAACCACACAGCTTCCCCTACTTCTGGCTGAAGACCATCGCTCTGAAATTAAACGTACTGTCAGAAAGGGGTTGAAAGAAAAAAAAAAATTAAAATCCTTTTAAAGCAAGAAGGTACTTTAAAAATTGTACAGAATAACTTACTTTTCTTTCTATAATTAAAAAAGGTCTGCAGTGCAGCAGAAAGACGACTGCTCTGCAGTATTCCAAGCAAACTGGAATTTGCAATACACACATTTGGACATTTTGGTGTCCATGTCTCGGACACCAAAACACTGAAATCTCCAACAGGGAATAGCAACAGTACAGGACGAGAGAAAAACACCTCCATAAATTTTCATCACTTTTTGCAACTAACTCAGGATTTAACACAGTGTCTCTACAGCAGACTTTACAGGCAGGAATCCTCTTCTGCTGATCTCACCTTAAGCTTTATGTTCATCATTTCCTGTTTAACTGGAAATGGGCTTTATCCTGGGCTGAGAGGCAGCTGGAACAAGTGAAACCTCATTTCAACACTATCAATGAATGCAGTGTACACAGATGAAGAGAAAATCTTTCCAAATCTTACTAAAATATTGTTTCATTCTTTGGTTCTACCATTCTACCAATCATGTTTTCCAATTTTGGAATGATGTTTGTACTACCTACTATAAAAAATTAATGTTAAGATACCATTAATTCAAAAGGTCATTTCAAGGCTACATTAATCAAAATTATTCCGAATACTAGTGACACTAATGATATTCCTAAAGAGCTTGGCATGTGAAGCTTGGTATGATACATATGAAGCTGACTGCAAAAGCAAAGCATCATTTTCCAAATACTTTATGAAAAGCTGTATTTTGTTGTACCAAAAATGCTTTCAATTACTGAGCCAATACATCACACTCAAAATGTAGTTTGATTACATATCAAAGATATTTTCTACCTTCATAACATCATGAATATTGGGGGAAACCACTTTTCTATTTTGTTACTTCCAATTCTGTCTATATTGATGTGTTGCTGCAATAAAATGCTGTGTTAAATATTGTCTCATGGCATTATTACACAACATCTATTACTAAGCAATATCTAGTGATCACTTATAGACTTGTGACAAACAGTAAGAGACATCTCCAATACTGTTACAGCTACTGCAATAAAAACCATAAAATACATAAATGCACATAAAACACATCTTTTAACAGGTTACTATTTGCACATTAGGCATATGAGAACAAGATATAAAAATTCACTAAAAAAATAAGGGGGAGAAAATCACTGTGGATTGCTGAGGATTCCCCCCCCCCCATAACATGTCTGTTGCACGTCTTCACCCACAGCTTATCAAATGCTTGATTCTCTACTGCTATCTTTCATGATTAATGTCACTGTAACTCTGATCATACATGGGTGTAAAATTATCTTTCAAGATCTCGCTCGAGTCTGACAGTGGAGACCTGCCTCAGCATCAACCCGGCCAGCCAGGAATTCTCTAACAGATATCCTCATTTCCTTCAGGATGCAAAACCAGACAGGTGAATGCCACTGAAAAGGAAATTCTTACCTGAAAAGTCCTAACTCCTAAAAATTAATATAAAATCTGCAGTCATTTTCACATTAATTATTCCTCAGTGTACAAAATACCTAGCACCACTGTTTATTTGCTACAGTGCATATAAATGTTACTCCATCATTTCCTTTATTTATATAATTTTTATTTGTTTAGTAATTATGCTCTTTTGTCATTTTCTGATGAGTAGACATAAGACAATTACCTGCACATGATAAGAGTATTCACTCATTAGAAGATATCATTGCTAGAGTGTTATCTTTGTTACCAATAATATATTTTAAGTGCTTTTCACTTAGAGCAACCTCTCCAAGCTACTCAGGCAAGCAACTCAAGCATCCTGCTGTGATGGCCTTGCAATGCCTTTTCGAGTGCCAGTGTCCCTGGAGCTGTAGGATCTGTGACTCTCTCCACCCTAACTCCAGGCCTAAAGGCAGCTTGTCACTGGGGCTAAAGTCCCATCACCACGGCTGGTCCAGATCAGAAAGATGCAGGAGTAGCAATGTTGTGGCCCTGCTGTGATCACCCTGGCATGCCTTTTCCAGCCCCAGTGCTCCTGGAGCTGTAGGCTCTTTGACTCTCTCAACCTCAACCCTAAACACAGCTTGGCACTGGGCCAGAGGTGCTCATCACCAGAGGTGGCACAAATTAAAAAGTGTGGAGTTGGTGATGTTGGCACCCTGCTGTGACGCCCTTGCAAAGCATTTTGAGTGCCATCACCCCTGGAGTTGTAGGCTCTTTGACCCTCTCAACCCTATCCCAACCCTAAACCCATCACCACGGCTGGTCCAGATCAGAAAGATGTAGGAGCAGCAATGTTGTGGCCCTGCCGTGATCACCCTGGCATGCCCTTGCCAGCCCCAGTGTCCCTGGAGCTGTAGGCTCTTTGACTCTCTCAACCCTAACCCTAACCTAACATGAATTTTGATTTAGTTTTGATTCAGAAAATAGAAAAGAGTAAAAATAATCAAGATACAAAACACCATCTTCCAGCACAGCCTCCCAGAAATAAGAGAATTCATGAAGCATCTTGGAGAGACTCTGTCAGGGATGCCAGCTACTCCTGACCTAGCTGGCAGCAAGCAAATTTACAGAAGTAGTAAGGCTGTAGATTAAGTAGGACAAAAATGCAGAGACGCTTTTAATGTTCTAAAGGAATTTTTGCTTTAATGTCTTACTCTTATAGTACCCTAAGCAATATATTGCTGTAAATAGATATCATTAATCTGTTTCCAGTATAGAAATAATATCCAGACAGCACCTAAGGAAAAGGAACAGGTGTCTAAAAACAAGTTACACCTACACCATGCTCAACAACTGCTGTACACTCTGTATTGTAGTCAGATTGCAACTTGGAAGTGGAAAAGCTGTGAAATTACTGATCAACACAAACCCAAGCTGAGCCCCCTCAAAAACCAGAACATAAACACCCATGAAACAACAGGAGACAGGTAACTTAATATGTGTATTATCTGTAAACAAATGAAGCTATCTCTGGATTTCAGCCAACTTCTACTCTCAGCAAGCCACACTAGAATTTTGACAGTCAATTAGTGCATAAAGTGGGTTTATTACCATGCCTTTGTTTGCAGAACTGAACATCTGCTATTAGCCATAAATACAAATAATCAAGGATGGTGTTGGAAACACGAGGCTGATTTCAAGAGATTTGTTCCATTTCAGAAAGGAAAACGATCCCACGAATCAACAAATGTTACTTTCAAAAGCCACAGCATACTTGGTGGTACAGAAAGATGTGAAAAGCAACAAAAAGCCTTACAAGCAGCTTGTTCCATTTCTGTGCCTGTGGGAGTGGTGAGTCCCAAGGACAACACAGGGAGAGGTGGAAGCATCAAGAGGGTTCTACCCAAAGTCTTGGATAAAGGGTCACTCTTCCTGTTTATGGAATAGTTAACATCAAGGAAGGAAAACTGTGAAGCCAAAGCAGTCTTACCTGATAAATATCAGACAGGCTGCTGCTCCCAGAGTCACTGGCAATGCTACATCCTGACTGGCTCGAAGGGACGTGTGTCACCTGAGGATGAGGATTGTCAGTGAGATGCATCTTGGTAAGGTCAGCTGGAAGCTGTAAATAAAATGGATTTGAGGAAAGGCAGGAAAAAGAAACAAGATGTGTAAGTCTAATTTGAAGACACAGTTTTTCCTAAAACTTTAGTTACACATTTAGATTTGTATTTGAATTACTGAATCAAAATCAAACTGAATTTCAGTCTGTAACTTGACATACATTTTGAGAAAAAGCTAGTTTATACTAAGCTGACCCAACCACACTTCACAGTTCATAAAATTGATGGAAAACAATCCACCTTTCTATAAAACAAAGGCCTGGGATATTTACAGCTAAGTGACATACCCCAAGATGACAAATATATGACACTGGCCAAACAGCCAACCGTATTTAACATTAGCTGACATTGCAATCCATTATGAAGAAGCAGGATTCCTCTTTATAAGTTCAATTTATGCACCTTAGTTCAAAAATAACCTTTAGAAAATACCAATGTAAAACAAAAAGTAGTCCAATCTAAACAAAACGTTTGGTCTATAAAAGGCTTTGAATTTTCTTTAAAGGAGTGAGTACACAGAAAGAATATTATGCAGTTTGGGTACAGCTATGTACAACAGCACCCCTATTTTATAAATCTATCTGTAAATGAACACATGGGCAGATATCTAAATTTTAGTGCATAACTCAAGTCCACAAACATATTCTTTCTACTAACAAAACCAGCAGTAGCTTTTAAAGACTCAGAGCTGCATGGTGGTATAAATAAACAGTCCTTTAATTCAGCTGCTGGTTTGTTTTTTGCCACATACACTTCCAATATTTTTAAGAATTAACTGTATGAAAAGCACACTGTATCAAGGAATCATAGATTCTCTATGTGCTTTCATAATTCATAAATTATACAAATTATATACTATTTCTTTAAAAAAAGTTCTGATGCAGAAAAAGTCCAAAACTCCTCCGACAGCATCAAGTGTTGTGATCAAAATGAAAAGATTTCTCCTGTAAAACAAACTAAATTACATGTAACCGTGCCAGCCACTAGATATTCAGTCCTACAAATTAAAGGACAGTACTGTAAAATACTCTTGAGCTGGTATCAACTGTATAAATACTGACCAAACTTAAAAGAAGCGGTAAACAGGTTTTGATTTAGCATCACAATTCCATGTCCATTATTTGAAGAGGGCACAAGAGAAACACTTTACCAAATACCAGTTCACATATTTTCTGAACACACAGGTGGCACCACGGGTCTTGCCAAACCTTCCCCACACCCAGGAAAAAAAATGTTGAGACCCTCTGATAGATGCAACATAATTTTACTATCAAAATTCTGATGAGAACATGGGGGATCTTGCATCCCTTGCAACTCCCAATGACATTCTCATTGGCAATCACTACTCAAACACAACCATCCATATGAGCTATGAAAGAAAACATTACTCTTCCTCACTATCCTAATTTTTACCTTCTAGCTTTGTTTTTTCCTAGAAAGAAATTACAAAATATCCAATCTGTAAATTCCTATCTATGGTCACATGAAAAGGAAAACGTCTGAAAAGCAAAAGGTTGCTAAAATTCCAGAAAATCACACAAAAAAACCCATTTAAACAGTAGGGGGAAGAAAGGAGGATGGCAGAAGGGATGGTTAGGGAACTTAAGTTGTAGTGAACTTGATCTAAATACAAAGGATACACAGCATTTTAAAGCCTATGTTTAGCCACCAGAAAAAGTTTTACAGGCTGAAAATACCTATTTTCAGGATTTCAGAACAGCAAAAAGGTCAAAGCACTCAGGTGACAAAACACAAGCCAGTGGCCAACAGGCAACTTCTCTATCAGCACATGGGAAGAGCTGACATACACCCAGATGTAACCTCTCAACTACAACAAAATGTGCAATAGTGAAGCTGAGATTTAATTCTGATTTAATTCTGGTCTGGAGAACTGGCTGGTTACTTCTGGAATCCAAATGGCACATTGCCTACAGAACCCATTTCAGTGCCACACACAGAAGAGCACTCTCCAGGCTCCGCTTCCAATGGGCACAGGGCAGGAAGCATCACATTTTCATCCCTAAAGCCTCGGACACCTGGACATTGGTTAAGGCACCAACATTTCACTGATGACATCTGCGGTGTGGATGGAGGATGCTCCTGTGCTTTGGCAGTGCTCAGCGAGCAGCAATCTGTGCTGCAGGGTGACCCCGCTCCCTGCTCCTGGAGCACCCTGCAGTGCCCTCAGCCACGATCCCAACGAGGTCAGAGCATCACTTTCCAGGGAGTCCACATCCAGCAGCACCGTGGTACTCACTGACAAATGGACAAGGCAGGACAGGTGACAGTTGCTGAGATGCTGAAGGTCAGTGGAACTGAAACATTCAGGAGTTTTAGGAAATTACAGAACAAATCAGCCCACATAAATTCAGTGCCTCTAGCTTAAAGATCACAGGTTTGCGCAAACTCTTCAGCCTATCCCCACCTTTATAACTTCCCTATTCCAATAAACAGCTCTAACTTTAGCTTCAATCTTTTTGTCCATGAGCAAATCCCATGCTGACTGCAGTAACACAGACACAAGGAATCTAATTTAAGCTCCCTTCTATTCAGATTCTCAAACCTTCAAAACAGCTCCAGTATAACAGTGAGCAGGACCAAAAGCAGAACCAATTCTGCAGGATTTCCCAGGAGAACAAGGGCAGGTGCCTGCTCTTTACCAACAACTGGTGCTGTTAAAGCCTGCTCTGGCTCAAAGACATCCCAGCACCAACACATACGCACTGCCACATACAGTTTGTCTTGTCTAATTTAGCTGAGATTTTAAGATTCTTGTGATGAACACTAGACTGAGAAGTGGGGCTCTACCTAGTCTAGTGGAAGGTGTCCCTGCCCATGGCAGGGGGTTGGGACAAGATGAGCCTTTAAGTCCCTTCCAACACAAACCATTCTGTGATTCTGTAATTCTAAGTACTGATGGAACCGGACATGACTCTCAAAATGAACAGGTTGTGCATACACTTCGTGTGTCATTTTCACAAAAATCCACCGATGACCAACTCAAAGCACTGCTAGCCTTCCCAAAGGAGTATTTCTAATCAACTAATTAATCACAACTGCTCTTCAACCCCCCTGCCAGCACTCCACTTCCATCACCTATAAAGTACATGGGTATGTGCGACACTCCTGCTGGACTCTGCAATATGTTCTAGCAAAAGACATTTAATGCAAGTTAGATGCAAGGAAACATCGCAGTATCTCTTTAAGTTTGAGAGAGAGAGATAAGGTTTATTCGAGACAAGTGACCTTTAAAGTACTGCTTGCCACTCTACTTGATCTCCCAAAATAAACCACAGCTTCTATCTTTTGTATGTCATTTTTATTACCCAAAGTAACTCTTCTTTCTTGCAGAGCACACTAGGCAGCAAGACACAAGAGAGGATGTTTCTGTACTAACATGACAGCGGACACTGGAAGGACTTGCTGGTTGTGGCAGGGAAGTTGCTGGAAGTGACATAAAATTGTCTTAACTATTGGTGACTGTGACTTTTTTTTCTGAAACTCAGAAACTCTTGTTACAATACTACCAGTATCCTGAAAAATCATGCATTGGGAAACAAGGTCTAAATAGCAATGTTCACCTATGCCCATATTACATGCTTTTGGATGCAGATGTTTGTATCTGCAATATCTTCTGGCTAATTGTGTGCCCTAGCACCCACAGACAGGAAAATCCCAAACATCCATGACATTCTGATAAACACTCCAACTGACTACTTAGTTGCCACTTTAAGCCACAACAATTTCATTTTTTCATAAGAAGGGATAATCTGGACCTGGAATATGAGTGCATCTGACATGCTGGCACAGCCTGTCCCTGCATCAGTGCCAGCACATCCTTGTGACTGACCTTTCCCAACAAAGCGATATTTACGAACAAACCCCCATTGAAATGCCACACTGCAATTCAGAACTGTACAAGAAAGAAAGTTAAGAAAATAGAAGCTATCATCGGCACAGCCACCTACAGCTCTGCACTCCCACCGAGTCAGGAAAACACAGCTGGTGATTACACCAAAAAATCCTGGATCAACAAGGAATTTTTAAAGCATTATTGCAAACTGCAATAGGAAAAAGGAGAGAAAAAAAGACTAAACCCTTCAGAAGCTCATCCTAATGGTAGCATCAGCCTGCCATGCCACACAAACCCAGAAGCATGAGCAGCCCAGACTTGTTTTTGTTAAAGGTATGTGAAATTTTGGAAGAGGGTTCACAGGGTGATCCCATCCCATTTGCCAGGACACACGCAAGGTCAGCCAGCTCAGCCAGGAAAGAGATGAGATGGGGGGGAGAGGACAAGCAGTGAGTAACATTTAATAAAAAATGACATGAACAAAATACTAAAAACTCTCCTCCGCAGCAGCCTTGAAAACACCCCTGAGATGAAGACTCCAAAGGTCCACCAGGAGCTTGGCTTTTTCTATCAATTTCATGGGTGCAGCCACCTAGCACCAATGCAAGGGGCAGCAGCAGTCCTGCTGCCAAACCAGAGAAACTCCAAAAACCTCTGCAAGCCCCAAACCTGTCCATTTTCCTATTACATAACACAGAGTTTACTTACAAAGAGTATTTGATTTGATTCTTTTGTTGGGTTTTTTTTAACAGACATCAGGACATTACGGTTTTATACAGAATTACCAACTTCCTAAAAGTAGTTTGGTAACAAGAGCAGAATAATGATTTGATGGTTTCTGCCAGAGACAGATGAGGTTTCCCACTGCTCTCCAGCAAGACCTGTATGAAGTTTAACAAAGGTGAGTACAAGCTTGTGTATCTACAACAAGTCTCGTGTCTGTAATTTTGAAATTAATTGGAGTAGAAGCTCTGCTCCATGGTACAACTCGGCCAGCAGACCAAGGACAGTGTGTCTGCAGTGACATTTACTTCCCATGTAAACACTATTTCCTCTCAGCAATGAAGTCACACAGAATACTTGGGAATTAAATTAAAACCTAATTTTGCTGTAACAGACTTTCAAGATTGCACATGCTCTGTCCAACAGAGCAAATGACATGACCTCTGATGAGATGACTGCCCGTCAACTCATCTGAAAAGGACACTAAAAGTGATGGTCAGCCTGAGGACAACCTCCCTTCATGTGCTCCCCAGAAAGGGTTTGCTAAAAATAAAGGCTATAGAAAGTCATTGCAGAGTATAAATTAAAAGAAAGGCAACCACAGAAGTCAGAAGTTAAGTTTTGTCAGAGAATGGCCAAACTGACACATTTTTCTTTTCTATTTCCCATTTTTTTTTCCATGGAAAGGAATCACTAGAACCTCTTTTGGCAGAGACCATGCTCTTCACCCTTTGTTTCCATAGTTACTAACTTTAGGATTTGCTGGTATCTTTGCCCTAAGTGATGCCTTGGGGTGGCTAACCTGAAAACAGAGACTGGACAAAAATAAGAGAATAAAAGTAGGTATTTATTTGAAGGGCCTTCAAAGGTACACGCTGGGCAGTCAAAAGGCTACACCCAAGATGGACCCTGGGTCACAGGTTCTTCACACTGTCATAAGTTTGGTCCATTCACATATCAGGGTTAATTCTCCAATTATAACTTCAGTTAATTATGTAATTACCCCAAGTTTGCGTTCCCTCTCATGGCTTTAGTTTACACATTTTGGGGTCTGGGACAACAAGGTGTCCTTGAAAAGCAAACCTAGAGAGGCTTTGTTATGTCTAACCAGCATGAGAGAACTGCAGTTAACAGGCCACACAAAACTTCAGAGTCACACATTAGGCAGCGCAGGATTTGAAAAATATGAAAGTTAAAACCTAAGGCATCATAAGGAAAAGCCACATCCATGTGTTTGTGCTACAAGTTTTGAAAATAAGTATCAGTGTTTCCTGTTACACTTCGGATAACCAAAAAACACATGCTTAAAAGGCATAGGCAACATGAATTTGCAAAATAGTCTTGACAGAGGGACACAAGACCTATGAATTATCTTTTTCTATGTGTAAAAAGCTTCACCACTGTGTTTTAACCTGCAGTAAATGGTATGTTTATTAAACATATTCAGAAAGATCCCACAATAAGGACAGTGGCCAAAGGACTCAACATGAGGAAAAAGAACTAATAAAGGAAGCACAACCCACTTAACTCTTCTGGTCCATTCCAAATTCAAATTAATGGAAAGAAAATGAGCAATAAAGAATCAAAAGGTTTGCCCCTTTCTTTGATACTCCTTGACAGCAAAGTTTTTTTTATCAGTTTTTCTAGGTCCCCATATGGATGTTTACAACCAATCGATCCAGTCTGGACACAGCAGAAGCATCAGCCTCTGAGAGAACAATCTGTCCTTTTCCAAGCTGTGTAAGCAAATTTTCTGTCCTTGGTTTTACAGATTGTCAGTAACCTTATACCTTTTTTGCTTTTCTGACGTTTCCATAAATGTTGCCAGCAAGAGTAATATTCAAAAACAACACAGGATTTATTTACCATGGAATACCCGAGGACAAGAGCAGCTCAGCCCTGCAGTGTTGGGGCACACATATGGCTTCCGGGTCATTATAAAACCAAACCCCCAGCCCAGCCACCTCACTGTGAAAACCAGTTCTCTGAGACAAACAACCCCAGTTTTAAGGCACACATATTGAGAATTTTGTTTATTGTTTGAGGTTTTCCATTAAGAGGTTTTCACTGGTTTAAGCTGGAACCCATTAACATGCACTTGGAGCGTTAACTGTGATGACACTGGGTAACCTCTGAGCCTTAGGAAACACTCCTGCTCAGCCTCCATCATACCCAAGTGGTTTAAGGACAGCAATTTTCCTTTCTCAGATGACACAGAAAGCCTGGACTGTCACAAGAAGCAAGTTAAAAAAAAACCAAACATGTTTGCCTTAAGTCTTAAAAATTAAACCAAATTGCCAAACTAAAAAGACCACTCAATTAAACAGCTGAACAGGACCCCAGTCCTCTGAAACAGGACTTACCCAGCTCCCACTGCTCCCCTTTCAGTGTCTATATCCTTCCAGTCCCTTCAAATGCCATTTTCTCTTCGGTACCCTTAGATTCAAACACCTTTCATACCTTTAATATTGAACTAGTTCTTCAGCACACTCTGCATTCCACCATCTTATTTGCAAGTTGTTTTGATGGTCTCACTACATGCTTGCATTTCCATCATCAGCTTGTTCATTTACACAAGATAACTAACTTATTTAATTAATTCTATTTTTCCTTTCTACAGTCTACTGAAACAGGAGCAGCACTGCTCACTCCCACTGACAGGTGGGCAGTCTCTCAACCTGCAGTCCTTTCTATGTCCCACTTTTTTGCTCTCCTCCATCCCATTCATTCTGTCTAAGAAATGAAAAAGGAACAAACCTCTTGGATGTTTTTTCTTGGCATCAGTAAATTATTTTAATCATCTCATATATCCTGCCAGTAAATCAACAAGAAACCACTAAAACCCATAACTTCTCTGAAGTTATTCTGCAGATTTTTCAGTAATCTTTTTCACAAGGATTGGTATAAATTAACTCTGCTTTATATTATAACCTTTTACATACAAGCTACAATTCTCCTCCACTTTAAAATACACTTAGAGCTGTGTTAATGGGAGAGAAGAAAGTTGCTTCTCTGAGATACAAAGAGAAGCCACTTAGGTGTCCACAGAGAGGGTAAGATGAGCCCAGCTGAATTACTCATGCTGACATCAGTCCTCAGACTTAATGCAAACAAAAACATTTCCCCCTTAAAGACCACAGATGGTTCACCAGTGGCACAAAACCATGTTTCTTCAGATTTTTAAAAAGCACCAATGATGTCGGAGGGCGAGGCTTTAAAAGAAACAAGAGCCAAGTGATGGCTCAAGCTTTTTCCCCCAACAGGTTCAGATAAAATCCTGTGCCCATCAATAACATGATGCAAAAACCCAGTGCCTATCCAACTACACAAACTTCATGACAATATTTATTTCAAAACATGCTTTAAGTCACTATCTACAGTATCTACTCCTGTATTTACCAGTACTACAGACACGAATCTCAAAGAAATAAAGACCAAGTTGACATCATTCATGACAGCCTTGCAGTGCCTCGAAAACTATCCCTCAAGCCTTCCTAAAGTATCTCCAGGATTACCATAAGGTGAAAAAAGGGGCACATAACACACAAAAAACCATCTAGAAGAATTAATAGCCCCTAGAGGCTGTTCTATGCCTCTGTTAGCCAAGAGCTTTTTGGTCTTCATGGCTCCTATAGCCAACAGAAATTAAAATTATCTGAAGTATTACGTTTCCTTAGTTACAACAAGGTGACATGAGGACAGAATTTCAAACTAAACTCTGGTGTTGCCTTAAACCACACATGTAATGCAATTTTAATTTAGTTTTCATATGTCTAAATTATAGATTACTACTAGGCCTTAACTCACGATAATGCTAAGTGTCTGACACGCGAACACCTCAGCTTTGGAGAAGTGGGTCTGAAAACTCACCTACAAAAAACTGCACCAGTATTGATGGGAGGTCCATTTATTAAGGGAATCTCCAGCAAGTAAACATAACTGATGGTTGCAAAAAATGTAACTTTATTACAAGATAACAAGATCAACTCTTCTCTGGTCCATTCACAAAGCAACATTTTTTAAAATGCCAAGACTTGTGCTTTTGTTATTTTGAATATGGAACAGGAATTTTCAGAAAGACTTATTTTCATTGTCAGAGTTCAAATTTTACTCTTTGTTCTTGCCACTGAAAATTAATATGATAGTAAAAAGTGCCTTGTCTAAATAATTACAGTAGAAAACAAACTGTGACAGGGAATAGTGATGCTCTGAGTTCTATAAGGAGCCCAGGAACTCCAGCAGCAAGCAGCAGCCCTGATGTTTGGGAACTCTCATCCTGAGCCAGGACTGCAGGGCACATAAAATTCCACATCTACATCAAGCTTCACCGACTGAATAATTTATCAACTCTTAGATGCACGGATTGGTAAAATACAGCAGGATGACAATCCCTCTTTACACATACTCAGGCTGCTACAACCCCATGTCACAGTAATGACATGCAGGTAACAATCAGCTCCAGGGATGCACCGAGCAGGGCTCCAAGGACGCGAGAGCACAGCGAGCACGCTGATGCTGTCAGCATTACCTGAGCCAGGAGCTGTGTAAGGAGGCCTTGGATCCTGTACATGCAGAAAAAACAAAGGAGCCCCAATCTTCCATTGTATTCGTCAAGAAATGCATTTGTGGAAGTGAGAGGGGAAGAACAGGGTGGTCCCAACCTAAGCTGTAGCTGTAAGGAGAATTTTAACAAAGAAGGTTTAAACCAAAGTCTAGAAGGAAATAAATGAACAGATAGGTGTTTATTTGCCTTTTAAGAGCCAATTTCCCATAAAAAAAATACTTCAGGAAAAGGCTTTTTCTGTTGAAAAGTAGCACAATGTGTACTTGCACTTAATTTTAACATATTTTACACCAGAGTATAAGAAAATCCAAGTTTTCTGGAGTAAATGGCCACACAGCTCATACAAAACCATTTTTATCTTAAACTATCAAGCAAAAAACGCGTTCAAGAAGTTTACAAAAAGTATCATACAAGTGGTTACAGAAAACAGTCAAAACTTGTACCTAAGTGTAAGAAAAATTGTCATTTGTCAGTCCAAGTCCTCGCTCTCCAAGTGTTCAGGGATCATAGTACTGAGAAACCAGGAGACTGTGCTCTTACAAATAACATGGAGAATCAAAGCAATCTTTCTGAGCAGTGGATGAAGGGGAAAAAGATCAGGAAATACAGGGTAGGAGAGACCATGAATATTCTGAGGAGCTGGCTTAAACTCCAGAAACTCCAAAGAGGGCTAAACTATGCAATGCGAAGTTCCCAGGAGGGAAGAGAACCATGAGGAGCCAAGAGAGGAGCTCAAAGAGCAATGACCCCAAGGGATGACAGGGCCCAGTTCTGCGATGCTGAAAGCTGGGCTGGAAGCTACAGGCACAGACAGATGGACTGGTGGGAGAGGCACGGCCAAGGGGAAGAGAAAGACCTAATCAAAACTGACTGAAAAAATAAAGCAAAGGATCAGTTACTCTATTTGCTCTGAAAACATTTAAAATTCATACTACCGGGGCTACTTTCCATGCAAGCACATTAGCAAAGATAAGGATGAAATAGAATCAAATCAAGGACACACTATCAAAGCTCTGTTTTTCTTCTAAGGAGATGAAAATACATCTTCAGTTGCATGAAGGTTTCAATTCAAGATCCTGAAGATCAAACTGATGCCCTTTGGAATCAGAAGATGAGGTTACACTGATTTTAGTTATGAATAACCAAAAATTGTATCACATCCCTCTGAGACAATACCAGAAATAGGAATGGGACTGAAAAACGACTCCAAGTCTTCTGCTACAACCCAAACACAAACTTTTACAGGGCAAATGTGTCATTATTATGCTTCACATTATTAGATTTTTAACTAAACAGCAGAAAGAGAAGAGCACAGAAGCCTAGAAAAAATAGGTTACCGTCTACTGCCGTAAGATAAGTTTAACATGCACCTGGGATCTTGAATTAAACTATTTTCCTTCAGGAAAAAATGTTTTAGAAACTTAAATGTTAATTCAAAAACTCTTATTTTCTACAAAAAGTACATTATCTCAAAAAGCAACCCTTTAAAATATCCTCTGTCGAAACATTATCTAATCACTCCATACTCCCCCCATCAGACCCTTATGCTTCACAAACACAGTAACTGTGGGCACATTCCAGGCTTGGAAAATCTTAAGATGTGCATAAAATTTCTATTACAGAAGAACCCTATACATCTAAATTGTTAAGTTTAGAGCTCTCCTTCATAATGACTTAATAGCACAGTTACAGCTAGGAGTCCAATACCACAAAGTGCATCACAGACAATTGAACAGAGAAAGTTATGATCAGAATTACAAAGACAACCAACATCTTGCTGAGATACTTGTGAATTATTTTTTTGCTTTAAAATACTGCACTGGCATCACAGGACTTTTGTTTAATGTAAGTTGAATGTCTCTTGCACTTGCCAACACAACCAGCCTGTGGAAAGAGATCTCCACAAACCCGATGCAAAGACCCCTATCTTCCTCATCCCATTCCAGAGCCACAGTGACTTAACAGTTGGCACTGCTTTGATCACTGTTCACCACACTCCTCACTCCTTATCATCCTCACCACATTTCCTTACGGATGCCTGCATCTATTTATCTCATCTTCCACAATCTATCATTCCAGAAAGGACACAGTCCCCAGGGTAGAGACCATCACTTACAATGTGATGTTCTGCCCCTCTGCTGGTTCCTCCAGATGCAACCAACAGAGAGCAGCCATCATCTCTTCCTGACAAGGAGAGGGTGATCTCCCTCAGACATGTTTCCAGTTATCAGCAGAGTCCTGAGAAATATGTTGACCTCCGCAAGAACCTGTATGGGGCTGAAAGGGCACTGCAGAAATACACCACGTTCACTGCTCTCTCCCTCTGTTCATCCTCCTTGTAGCAACTCTTGATGCAGGGAAAGAAATAGAATGCATCAATTGCTTTACATGAGTCTACTCTGCACCTTTACTTTCAGAAGCCAAAAGCCATGGAGTCTCTGGGGGATGAGGGTGAGTGCAGCCCTAATCAGTGTGTGCTGTGGAAACTGGTGTGGACACCAGTACTTGGAGACACCCTGTACTTGGAGAATGTCTTCCAGGTGCCCACAGAGCTCTTAAAGCCAGCTTCTGCTCCTCCACAGCCACACCAATTAACCTCCCTCGGCTAAGGTTAACCTTCAGAAGCGTTCTACCTTCACAAAAGCCTACCTTTATGATTACTCATAAGAAATATGACTTCATGTTGCTCTGATTCAATCCATGGATCATCACACTGTCACATCCAGAACAGCTGTAATTACAACTGAGTCAACAGCCCATTTTCAGACTACTGTCCTATACCAGTTTAAAAGCAACTGATTAAAACAATTCTGCGACAGAGCTACATAAATCTAATTTCTAGTTTCAAAACAGTATCACAAAATACTTGACATTTTCAAGTTATAAACTCACATTTAAAATTCTGACATGACTTATTTTGCTGTATTATTATTATAATACACCAGTCATAGAAACAGATTTTTAGTACAAAGCTCAGCTAAAACCAAAATGGAACAAATTCAGATCTGATTCAGCTTATCAGTTTGCTTAAATCCTATGCACACTTCTCCTCAGAGTTACCGAACAACATGAACAGATCCCTTCAAAAGCTTGGGGGGCTGCA
>NW_008236219.1:694975-758909 GCF_000691975.1 Corvus brachyrhynchos | reverse complement strand
GGGGGGGACGACTTGTGGATTTTTTCAGAAAGGAATAGAAGTGCTTTATCTTTTGTGGTATTAAAGAACTTTTAGCTATGGACTGGAATGCAAAACAGTTAATGGGTTCTCATAAGCCATTAAAAAAAAAAAAAAAAGGAAAGAAAACACAAACTTTCCTCTTCCTAACATTTCATACCATTTCATTTATGAATAGTAACTGAGTGAATAAATGGCTTGGCTGGCAGAGCAGAAATCCACTGGATATTGTCCACAGAGGTGACACAGGGGTCAAAAAACTTTTTTTTATATTATTATTTTACCCTTGTGAAGCCCTTATTTAAGCACATGGTTCTTTTTTTGTGGTTTCTCATTTCAACCCAAACTCTGTGGAAAGCACAATCCCAGCTGAAGTACCAAGGTGACTAAGCATTCCCAGTTTTTAAGCAGTATTACAACATTCAAACCTTCTTAATATGGGCAGTTCAGGTAAGTCAAGCTTAAGAAAACTCAGCCTTTCATAATTAATGTCTGCAGAGTAGGAAGGGAAGAAAGAGAGTCTACATGTACACTGGGGCACGGATGATAATACAAACAGGCCAGGAATTGCCAGCAGGAACTCCAAGGTGAGGAGCCACAATTACCTGTCTGAGCACACAGCACCCAGCCACCCTCCAAGAACACAACTATCTGCAGCTCCACTTCACCTATGATGGGGTGGACTCAGCACATATGAAACAGCCAAAATTCAGCCACACATCCACCCACACGCTTCCACGCTGGTTTTGGCAGCTGCACAAGGAAACCCCACAAACCCAGCGCTTTCGCCCCCATACAACACAAGCTTCCCTTTACATTGCACCAGACATAAAAACCAAACAGGGAAAATCACCCCGGACAGGGAGTCCACACACCCAGCTGGCTTCTCCCTGTGCCTTTACACACCATCATGTCATTGAGGCTCTAAACTTTTTGGGTTCAAAGTCAAGAGTGATCTCCTGCTCCAAAGTCAGTGCTGTATCTCACACTGACATGAGCACAAGGCTTTTGCCCACTGCCTCCAAATGCCAGAAAGTTGCACTTTTTTTTTTCTGCCCTGTAAATACAAAATTATAATAAAGAAATAATAATGAATATATGCCTGGCTCCGGATTTATAAGGCAATTCCTGTGTCTTGGGTGACTACTTCTTGGAAGTAACCTTAATAAAATACCAGAAACTCAGCTAATTTTCTGACTGAGCATACCAAATAGTAAGTGTCTCATAAATATTGTATTTTTAATTTCTTTAAAGGCTTTTATCTCAAAGGTGGGTTTGCTCGAACATTCTAGCTTTCATTATGCCATTTAAAAGAAACACCCTTCCCTCTCCAGTTTCACAGAAATACTGCATGCTCAGACACACAAAATAATCTGGGTCCTTTAAAGCTAATTGTAGTTACATAGTTCAGCTAAATAATTAACCAATTCCAAGCTGCTGCACAAAGGAAACAAGCAATACAGCTCCACACAGCTTGAAAATTAAAACATCAATGGGTTTGGATACCAGTATTTTCAAGTTAGCAAAATATGCCAGCAGTTATAAAAATGTTACACTTCAATAATATTTATAGGCTTCATATACACTTCATATCCATAGGCTAAAAAACAAGCTTAACACATTTCACAAGCAAATGGCTTTTTTTTTATACTTTCTGGTAATTTGTAAGCTATTGGTACATAAACAATTCCATGATTTCTAGGTCCCCCCTTCCTGGTTAGAAATGATTCCACAAGAATAGCTCATGCACAGCCAGGATTCCAGTACCTTCAACCCAGCATGCTGCTGGGATGAGAAGGGAACATTCAGATAGCACCAGGGCTGTCAATACATGTCACAGAAATGCAGCACAGACAAAATCTTACTTACTTTGGAGGCCCAGGGCTGTAAGCAGTTGGCGTAACATCGAACAAGAAAAGCCATTTCTTAGGCTGGGGAAAAAAGTTTCCTTTCTCAAATAAAAGCCACAGGGGGAAAAAATGAGAAAAATCCCTTCTGCTTTCTCTTTAAAAATCATAAAGCAGCAATGTACATATATGCAACTTCTCAGGCTTGGATTTCACACTGAATTCGATTACAGCTTCTACTAGATCTGAGGAGTTTTCAGTATTGCAGGGAGTTAGCAGCAGCAGCAGCAATTCCTATAAAAATGTTCCAGTTTTAACAAGCACATAAATTCAAATCAAAATGTTTCCTAGCTTCTCAAATACAAATATCCATACATTCCTCCAGGCAAGAGGCATGCACCCAAAAAGTGCTCCTAAAATTGAATTAATTCAGAAATGGATTAGAACTGCAGGTTAAAGCAACAATACATTAAAAAGCGAGGCATGAATTCTTCAAATTTCTTTTTTTTCTTCTAAAATGCATTTAACAAGTGGCTTATCTTCAGCTCCACTTTTCAGAAACTTCATATTCATATTGCAGATGAAATTTTGCAAAGGTTCTTCAGCATCTTAGGCGATCCAGGAATCCCACACCCTGGGATATTAAACTTTCTTCTTTATACTCGTGTCCATCATAACTGCAGAAATTGAATTTGCATCCAGACTGTAGCTCCAGGATATATGCTCTAACAGGTTTGCATTGTGGAATGCATTAAAAGCCTCTCCAATACAAACCCTTTTCTCTTTTGCACCCCCTCCTTCTTTTTTTTAATGCAGTTTACAACTCTGCAGTGTTGCTTAGTATTCTAATGCATCAGTCAGACAGCACGGCTAATCCACGCCTAGCTTTTCCAATTAAAACATTTCTGTAATGCCAAACAAAACAGGACGTCCATAGCTATAGCAAGGCTGACTGCTGGAGTCCTATTTCCTACTATCTTTGCTTGCTTCTCAGCAGCTCCCTCAGGAGAAGCTCCCATCGATTGGATGCTCCGCAGCAAGATGAAATATCTAATAAGGAGGAAAGAGAGTGGGAGGGGAACAGAGCTAAAAGGATGACATCACCTGTATAGAAAGCCTTTAGAAACTGCATTAGATCAATTGGCTACTGGATCTGCAGATGCAGCCAACAGAGCATCTTTACTGACCTAATATAAACACACATATCAGTACAACTGCTCAGCAAACACCCTGCTCCACATCAGCTTTTATATCATTTTATCACCTATTCATGGATGTGCTAGAACTCTGATTATTTTCCTTTTTCTAAATAATTTTTTTAAATTAATCACACGTATCTACTAACACTTGCAGCAGCATTTAGGTGGATTCTTCTTCATCTCTGCATTCAAATTTAGAAATAAGTAAAATAAATATCTGCAGCCATTCACATGCACACAGATACACACAGACCAGCTCACAATAAAAAAATTTTTGCTTTTATATATGTGTCACACTAGAAGCTCAACACTTTTATCTCATCCTACACAATACACAGATTTTATCCAGAATGAAATGTAAATTTATTATTGAAAAGTGATGTTTATAACCCTCATAATTTTAATGGTTTTGAAACCATTTTTTAAAAGTTTTGGTGGGTGGGGTTTCTTTCCCCGCTAAATCAAGACCAATTCTGTTTCTAACCCAAATTGCCTTAATTCTGCAGTAGTCAATTTAGTTCTATAATCTCTTTTTGCAACTAAAAACTGATATACTTGAAAGGAGCTTAGAGTCTTGGATGGCAGCCCAGTATGCTGGAGAGCTGCTCCAAAGAAGGATGTCTGAGATCCCACACCTTTGAGCCGGGTCTGCTGCGATGCTTTTTGGTTCCTAGAAGGCAAATGACTTCTGCTACTGCGCAAGGGAGGAAAGGAGGGAGGAGACAGGCAGGGGGACAGAGGGTGCTGGTTATGTTAAAGCCATTATTTTGGTCTCTGGATAATTTACTTCATCTGCAAGAAGGGGCACTCACTGCTGCCGTCTTCCTCTTTTTGGAAAGAATTTTTGTTGCCGCATCAGACTCAAAGGTAGTTCTCCAAAGCAAAACTATCCCATGATGGCTGTACCTCCTGTGTGCAAATGGAGCTGCCAAGGGGAGCCTGCTGGTAGTGAGGGCCAAAAACGCCTTTTCTGTCTTGTTTGCTTGCTTATCTTTGAATATTGAATCAGGCAGTTTGAGCAATCCACAGAAAGCTCCTTTTCATCTGCTGTGCCAAGGGACATGTGGAAGGAGATTCTCACATTTCTGAAGCCAAGTTGTACCAACAGGACACCACTCTCCACCTCACACCAATAGCTCCTCAGCAGTCATCCAGGAGCTGAATTCTTCCCAGTATATAATCCAAATTATCACAGAAACAAAATATCTGGAGTAGAAAGAGACCCACAAGGATCATCAATTGAGTCCAACACTTAGGATGGGAGTTGCACCTTAACCAAGAAAGACCTTCCCCTAGTGCCTTCCAAAACTATATTAAAAGGAAAAAATTGGCATCAATGTCTGAATTTACTCAACCTCTTATCAAACAACAGAAATAATATATGCAACCAGGGTCCATAAATATTACTGGGTTTAATTTGTATTTAAACATAAAGGACAATCTGAACTTCAATCCTGCACTTGGAAAATTTGCAAACACAAAGTCTATTTGATTTTTAAAAGCTGAAAGCATTCTAACTACTTTAGATTTTTACAAAGCACTACACACCTACACAAATAGCTGTTTCTTTTACTGCTTCTTTAATACTAAACAATAGGCTGGATATGTCAGCTTCATCTTACACACTACTAAATTGCATCTTTTCTAATAATGCATAAAACTGTATTTAGAAGCATCTTAAACGTCTAATGCTACAGTAATAAATCCTCAGCAGCAATGAACACCCAAATCCTTTTATGCGGTGTTACTTGCATTATGGTTAGCGCAATCAATCACAATTTGTATCAAGAAGAAAAGAACCCATGCAGCTGAAGAAACCCTCTCCCTGCCTGCCTGCCCCCGATAGCTCTCTGGGCAGATCTCCACCTCCCAGTTTCACCCCACTGCATTGTGCAGCAAACCCGATCCAGCATGGATTTTGGTGCGGATGCCATATTTTACAACTACTGTAAACACCAGCTCAATAATGGGAATGAAATTCTATTTCCTCCTAGTTTTGCCTTTAAGTGCAGATGACATCATCCCTGTGGCCGTGCCGCCAATGAGCGCAGTGGCAGCGGGGGTCCCGGGGGGCTGCAGCCCACGCTACACAGACCTGCCCACCAGCCCCGGGTGGGGGGAAAACCTGACCTACTTCCACACCCCAGCTTTTGGGGCATCCCCCCACTCCTTTCTGCTTTCATTTATTTATTTATTTATTTTAACACATGCCTCTCTGCAGTCCCAGCTCCCTGCAGCACAGGGCTGTAAGTTTTTTATAAACTGCCTGTTTAATGACAAATCTCAAAACTAGAGCAGCTCTGAGGTGAAAAAAAAAAATCTGATACAAAGGCTTGGTAGTGATCACAATCAAAATACTTGAGAAGAGCTGCAGCATTGAGCAGAATCACAAACAGAAAATTACCAGTCACATTTTAAGCCAGAATCCAAGTTTTCAGAAGATCTTAAGGAAAAAACAGTCTACAATCTCTGTATTAAAGGGAGTCTTTGTTCCTTAACATTGATTTATTTCCATGCTGAAATATCACTCCATAGATTTCTCTGCATCATTCTCTTTATCGTCCCATAATGCTACCTGAATCCTCCAGACTTAAACAAATCTGCACATTGTAATTGTCTAATGAGAGTAAGTCACTGAAAGATGGGATGTTTTTAAAAGGACAGTAAAGCTTTTCATAATTTAAATGCACATTCAGTTAGGCAGGATTAGAGTCTTCCCTTATTTAAGGACACCATAATGCAAGCCCTGCACAGGCGGGAAGCACTGGCAGCTGCTGGCAGAAGGTACCCCACAAGCAGCACGACTTTTTCCTGATCAATCAGAGGAAGAAAAGCCCATTGTGCCGTTCCAGCAGGGAGGATGGTGATGGTCTCAAAGCCGTCATGGCCCTGGCTGATGAAGCAGGAGCTGCCAGCGTGCCGGTGAGCCAAGGGGCCTGGGGCTGCGAGCTGGGCTTAAGGACTTCTGTCCTTTTGTCCTCAGAACCAGGCGGCCGCTGGCACACTGTCCCTGCCACACTGTTCCCCGCAGTGCTCAGACATGAACAGGCACTTTCACTTGCCCCCCCATTTCTAGTGCAGCAGCTCTGGTTGCATCCTGACTCCAAGCCCATGGTGGGGGCTGGGGAAGGCAACCACTGCTCAAAAGGCGATCTGTCATTGCACACACTCAGGCAAAGATGTTTCAGGCTAAAATAATTCATTTTAATACAGTTTTCCAAGTGGGAATTGCTAAACATAGCAGCAAAATGCAGAAATATTTTAGCACTAAGACCACCTGCATCAAGAGACTATTTCCATAGATTTGAGTACTTTAAATCTTTTTGGACAGGCAGGTAATGGGGAGAGAGGGGTGCAGAAGGCAGAGCCAGCTGCAGACCCTGCCATGCTGGCACAGCTCGTTGGATTCAGTGTCACTGCCAGGATGCTCCTGGGTCTTCCCCAACTCTGAACTTAAACACCAAAACTAACTCATTGTATTGTTGTGACATGGTCAGCCCCTCATTAGGGCTTCTCAGGAAAAAAAGGAAAAAACATACAACCTCCACCCTGTTCCTGACTCTTTAGGAAGGGGAGGCAGGGAAAGCAGCACCACAAGCTCCTGTTTCCCTTCAGGGTGACATTCTGTGGTGCCATCACGTCCCTACACACATCGCTTTCCACAGCACTTACTAAAAGGCTGTAGAAAAATCCTACCCAAAGACCTGTAAGGGAGAGCAGGGGGAGAAGGGGAGAGGGAGGGCAGAGACTGTCATCATCTCTGAAGTGATGTAAGCTTCTAAATATAGCACCAGCAACACAGGAGGAACAATAAAAAGGCACCATGGATTTAATTTCTCCACTGCTTTCACACTACCCCAACCATCTTTTTTCAGCTGCTATGTTAAGCAAGGAAAGGTCATCTTCTATTTGCAATGATTCAGATTTATACGGTTTATAATACGTTTATAAATTACAGCTCTCTCCTGCAGCTCTGTCTCGCGCACACGCTCTGCAGAGCCAGGCAGAGCATGATTCGCATCACAAACAGCGATGACGGCAGTGGGGGGGAAGGGGAAGCCCCCTTTGCTATGGACTCAAACAAATAAAGTTCCTTTCTACCGTTTGAACTGAGATGATTCATACCACTCTCCTCCCTTCCTTCCTGATATCTCATTTCAGCAAGGGATGGGGAAGTCTGGAAAGGTCTGCAACCCAAAAATCCCTGGTGATGAAAAGGTGTGGATACCAACCCCAAAAAGGTCAGTCTGGGGGACTGAATCCACTCAGAGACACAGAAAGGACAAAACAGCTAATATCCGGCAGCAAAATTTCCCAAACACGTTTAGGATTTTGATCCCTAAACATAACCTCAGTCTAGTCTCAAATCTGACATCACCTCCCAAACTTAACATGGACCTGGCTGTGATTTCCTCAGCTGACAGTGACCTGGGAATTCAGGTGGAGTCTCCCATTTGCAAAGCCCATGAAGGTATATATATTTTTCTTATTCGGCAAAAGTTGATATAAAAACCAATACAAAATACTACATTTTCTTCCCTCAGTTATTTAAAATGGTATCTCAGGTTTAACCAAGTAGACTAAGACAATTTAGAACATAAGGTACCACCACATCTCTCACAAGAAGAAGGCTTCTGATTAAATGACCCTGAGAATAACATGTTAAGTCCACAGATGAGGTTAAAAAAAACAAAAAAATCATTAAAATGCCACTTCCAATATTTTTGTCTTTTTGCTTGAGGATTAACACCGAACTGGAAGACTGCAAGTGGGAAGAGGGGAGGGATCTGACTCCTCCTACCAAAATTTCTCTCCTAAGCAAGGGTAATTTTGAACAGTCCACTCTCATTTATTATTGGTCAGTGCACCCAGTTTGAAGAGCGTATGTGAAGGAGTCTACCCTGTGTCTGGAAGGAGTCCTACCCTGACAGACTTGCCTGTGCTCAGGCACAACTTCATGCAAACAGCTTGGCTGCCCCTGGACCCAGGCTGGGACCAGCCAGGCTCAGCACAACCTGAGTTCTGTAACAGAATGAACAGAGAATAAGGTGGAGGGTACCAGGCACTCAGGGTCTGCAGACCCTGAGATCTGGATCCCCAGACCAGCCATGCTGGGGAAACACAGCACAGACCCTACAGCAGCTCCACAAGGCTCCTGTCATCAGATGGAGCATCACAGTACAGTGATTTCTAAACTTTCACATTTTCCAACCTTTCACAAAATCCAACCCTTATCACCTTTAAAAATGGAAGGCTGAGTATGTTCAGATAAAGTCTTCCCCAGAGTCATTTGGGATCCTCCATCCACTGAGGGCAAAAACAGCAGGAAAACCCCAGCTATTCTCACCCAATCTGAGAAAATGATCAAACAGATAGAGCAAGGGGTGAGCCAGATGCCATGCCTGCACTCCAAGTTGACAAACCACAACTGCTAACCAAACTTCAAAGGAAACAAAATCAAAATCATAAAGACAATATAAGTATTGTGGCTACTTTACCTCCAACTAGAAGCTTCATTACATAAGAACAAAACTCATTAATACTCAGCAACAAAAAGCAAGTCTGACTTGCAAGAACACGGTAAGGAACAATGACAAATTAAAATATAATGACGGTTCCAACTAGTCAAGTATTTTATCTGTCAGATATATCACTATTAAGAAAGATGCCACATACCAAATATGAAACTACAAATGCCATTAAATAGTAATCAGTTCTATGCCAAAAAGAAGGATACTTTTCTAGCTATTCTCTCGTACAGGCAGTGGTTTTCATGCCAAGTTTTTCCAAGGAAAACAGAGCATCCAAATGCTTATAATTATGCACTGACATTTTCTGATTGTGATTTTTATTTAAAATTGCTTGGGATATTCTCCATCTCTAAACTGGTCCATGAGGCTAACGAAGAACATGACTGAGTTGATGTGAATTTCCATATTTTAAATCAGAAATCCATTTTACCTTGAACACAAAGTTGAAGACAACACCATCACAGCCCTTTAAAGAAATCCTTCAGCACTATGTGACACTCAACCCAACAACTCCCAACTTACAACCTTACAAGGCTAATATACAAAATAACCCTTCAGATGACTACTTTTCTCTAAGGCAGGAGAAACCTAAACCTAAGTGAAAGGTTGAGTTGGCTACAAATGAGACTACAACCAGGCTGTTACACTTGAGTAGAGCATATTGGACAGAAGCAGCCCAGATGGAAGACAGGAAATAAAAAACAGGATCTACACATGCTACCATCTCCCTGCACACAGGGAGACCAGCTTGCTGGCTACTACCCTGTCAGATTCCTACAAGAAACCACCCAATATGTCATTCCAAGAGACTGAAACAATAATGTTGAAAACAAGGATCTGAAAAAGAACTGCAACTCATACACAGAAGATTTTTAAGTCCCCAAAAAGAACAAAACATCTCTCTGGTGCAGAGCATCTTTAACCATCAACTCCTGAGTGACACAACGCAGTTATGAGCAGTGGGCACAACCCTCACACATGATTCTCCATCAGGTCTGCATTAAGAGGTTGCTTATAAAGAATTAATGACCTTGGCACTGCCACCCAAACCCTTATGGTCTATCAAAACAGAGATTAACTGTCTGAACATGCTACATAAAAGATTTTCTCAGGCATTTTCCAAGGAACCGAGTTAATATCTACCATGGTGTAAATTTGTCTATGTGGTAAAAGCAGAAAGAAAGAGATAACTGGTTTTTGTGTGGAGAGCACAGTAGTGACTGAATTTTTACTTCCTGTGGCAGTAATTTGCAAAATATTTAGAAGTTTTGAAAGGTTTTTCTGCCACAAGAGTACATCCCTCCCGCAGTACTGTCAGCGCCAGCTGAGGTCAAGGTTTAAGCAACTCTCCAGATTGATCCCAGTCAACAGAGCAGGATGGTTTTCCTGCAAAGGACAGACTGTGCTCAGGATCTGCTTCCAAACAGTTCCAGGCCTCCTGGTGGAAGTGCTCTGTGTGTGTTTGGACTGCAAGTAGGAAATCAGTGCAAAAATATCCACAAATTTTTACTGACTTATGACAAGCAAGTGCAGTTCTGCTGCTCTGCTGAGCAAGGGGAGGGCAACACACAAACACACCTGCTGTGGGAGGACCCTGGGGTCAGCAGGCCCATCATCACCCCAACACCTGGGGAGGAAGCAGATGCACAACTGACTGCTCAACCTACTCGAGATGGAGAAAGGCTCAAAAAAAAGTCTTCAAGGCAAGAATCATAGAACAGGTTGTGAGGGACCTTAAAGTTCATCTCGTTCCAACCCTCCTGCCATGGGCAGCGACACCTTCCACTAGACCAGGTTGCTCCAAGCCTTGTTCAACCTGGCCTTGAAGAGCAGAGAAGACAGGTCCTATTACCAGCCTCAGAGCATAGCTCTCCCTAACAGCAACTCAGTATCTTGTTCCAGAACCAAAGCCACAGCCTGGCAGGGCAGGACAATGTCTGTCCATCTCTCCTGCAGCAGACAGATGCCACATCCCAACACTGTGGCATCACCCCCCACCACAGGCTCTCCCCAGGGCTACAAGAAGGACTGTAAACTACTGCCAGCAGCCAGATTTCAGTAAGTACAGGTGCTTGCTTAAAATAAACCCTCCCTAGTTTCAGTCTGATATAGTTTCATTTGTGCATCGCTCTTAACTGCTGTTACATAGCAGCACATGTCACCTCCAAACTGTGGTGATTCCTGTAAATCACAGTTTATATATATCCTGCTTGTCAAGTCCGTAAAATCTTTAGGGAAACTCCTGAATATAAGGTCTGAAAAACAACCACTTTCATTATGGATAAATTGAGGTTGACATGTAGCATTATGTTGTTAGTTTAAAAAAAAAAAAAAAATTAATCTGAAAACCACAGATTTTAACCAAAGGGCAGTATTTTCATTAAATATTTTCTTACTTTGTGCACAGCCTATTCAAGTCATTACTCGCTTGAAACTGCAAATGCTCGTTAATTGGATTGGGAAACACCAGTGGTCTATGGAAATTCCTAGGAAGATTTTTAATGCACAGCACACCTTGAGGATCGGTGTTTTGCTAATGACCACCATAACCAGCGGCAGACTTTCAAGGAGCCCTTGAAAGTAACACTGTTGACAAAACGAGCAGACAAAATCAGTATGTAAAATAAAATATGAGCGAACATGCATTTGGCAATTTTCCCCTTGCTTACAAAAGCAGAGGGAAGTGCCCAAGGACAGCTCGGCAGACCAGGGTGAGTTCAAGATGCCAAGCACAGGTTCCCATGCTGGATGCCAGGGGGACCCTGCCAGAGGTTGCTTCCAGCTCCACCAGTGAAGCAGCAGAATCATACAATCACAGAATCGTTAAGCCTGGAGAAGACCTCCAAGATCAGGAAGTTCCACCATCAATCCAGCACCACCAGCATGTTCACCACTAAACCATGTCCTCAGTGCCATATCCACAGATATTTTTTTAACACTTCCAGAGATGGTGATTCCACCACTGCCCTGGGCAGCCTATTTCAATGCCTTACAACCCGTTCTAAGAAGAAATTTTTCCTAATAGCCAACCTAAACATTCCCTGCCTCAACCTGACACTGTTTCCTCCCATCGCTTGTTACCTGGGAGAACAGATCAACCTTCATGTCATTCCAGCCTCCTGTCAGGGAGCTGTAGAGCGTGATAAGGTCCTTTCTGAGCCTCCTTTGCTCCAGGCTGAGCCCTGACAGCTCCACTGGCCACTCCTCATCAGACTCATGCTGCAGACCATTCCCCAGCTGTCTGGCCTGGGAAGCAGATACCTCTACACCATTTGTTAGTGGAGCTGCTTAATCACTACCTGATTCACAGCCTCTTCCCCCACCCCCACAGCCCAGCCTAACAGTAATTTTCCTTTCCAGAAAGCCAGGGGGTCCATCCACGTACATCTCCTCTCCTCCACCAGACAGTGCCGGATGCTGCATCCACACCCACACACCCTTTGTGTGCAGCCCACGACAAACCAAACCCACAGGGGCCCACACAGGAAGTGAACATGCTCTAGACGCGGCTTCTTTTGATCACAGAAGTAAGAAACACATATAAAAATGCAGGAGAGTTCAGCAGAGCTGCAAACAGGGACAGCATACGTGGGCTTTTCCAGGGTCCTGTCCCACACAGGGTGCCTGGCTAACGGAGGCTCTGGCATATGCTGTGGAACCTGAGCACATGCCTGCTCCTGAGCACCTGAGAGCTGGGATCCCACCTAGGCCATGCAAAATTATCAAGACACAGACTAGAGAAAATCCTCATGTTGTTAAAAAACAGCATCAGAAGAAGGAACCTGCATTATCTCTTTGTATCACGCAATACCTCCAGAGAGATAATGACAACATTAATTTCTGTATCCTGTAAGTGCACTGCAAGATCCGTGGATTTCAGCAAGACCTAAATTTTCTTTTGATTCATAGAATTCCCAGAATGGTTTGGGTTGGAAGGGACCTTAGAAAATAACCAGTCCCAAGCCTCTGCATTGGCAGGGACACCTTCCACTACCCCAGGTTGCTCCAAGCCCCACCAAACAAGGCCTTGAACACTTCCAGGGACGGGGCAGCCACAACCTCACTGGACAACCTGTGCCAGGGCCTCACCACTCTCACAGGGAAGAATTTCTTCCTATTAGCAATCTAAACCCACGCTTTCTGTCACCCTGAAGCCATCCTCCCTTGTCCTGTCACCACAGGCCCTCGTCCAAAGTTCCTCTCCAGCTCTCCTGGAGTCCCTTTAGGCAGGGGAAGGCGCTCCACGGTCTCTCCAGAGCCTTCCCTTCTCCAGGCTGAATAGCCCTAACTCTCTCAGCCTGTCATTAGTTAATAAAGTTAAAATTCTGTCAAATATTTTTTTAAAGTGTCAAAAAGAGGAAGTGTGGACATGAACACAACAAAAAGCAATGAGCTGCAAAGAGAACCGTCTTCCAGCTCAAGAACTAGTGATTTCAGCCACTCACAAGATCAGCCACAGCCTCATCAAAATGAATTGATATTCCAAAAAAAACAGAAGCCAGCAATGCTGTGTCCAGGTTTAACAAAAAGCAGCTGGAGACATGCCCTAAGTCAGTCTTACTTGGTTTCGATTATTGAAAGGTACCATTTCAGCAAATTTACCTGGTAGTTAAAAGTAGATTATAAAAGACCCACAGTGTTTTATAGCATTTAAAAAGAAAAGGATTGGTGATGGTAAAGCACCTAATGGGTTTGATCCAGTATATTGAAGTGTGACTTAATTCCCTCCAATTATGAGATCCCCCATGCTACCTCCAGCCTCTGACAGGATTACATTAAGTAATGATCAAAGAACAAGAAACTTGCCACTCAAGCAGTCTACAGTGACAGACTTCTCTGAAGATAAATGCTTCTACACAGCTCCAGGACAAATTTTACTTTATGCAAATATTAAGATACTGTCCATAAAATGCAGTATTATAATGAATCTTTTAAACCTCATCATCCTCTTACAGTAGTTTAAAAAAATTTCATCTCTGAGGAAGGGGATTACTACTAAAGTTTGGTACTAATTTCTTTATTCTGCTCTACAATAAACTAACAGGTGAAAAAATTCAGTATGTTGTCACAACTCCACAGAAACAGGCATTAGATCATACATGCACTATTTTTAGAGCTACAAATATTCTTCATCTGAAAAAAAAAAAAATCACAGAGACTTGTCAAAAATGTATGTGGGTAATAAATACACAGAATAACAGAATGGCTTGGGTTGGAAGGGATTTTAAGTATCATCTTGTTCCAATCCCCAAGGCAGGGAGGGACACCTTCCACTATCCCAGGTTGCTCCAAGCCCCATCCAACCTGGCCTTGAACACTTCCAGGGATGGGGAGTCCACCACCTCAAATTACTGACCACCAAAAGGAATTAGAAAAACGTTACTGAAATGAAAAAAAGATTTGAGTTTACAGGTTTGAGTCACGTGGGAATTTGGACTGAATTGTTAAATCCTGTTTGGATTTGAACAGTGCAAGAAATATAAATGCAAAACTTACTATCTCAGGGTTTATTTTTTAACTGTGAAGATAAATACTTAAACTGTTTACTTTCCTATTACTTGATCCAAGATCAAAACAGCAATTTAATTTTTATAAAGCACCAGAACTATAATTAAATTTTATTTTTTTCAAAGCATTATCATTCAAAAGTCACTTGCTGTTATTCTGGCTGCAGTTTTGCAAGTTCCTACTGTATGAGCACAGAAGTCTGGGATATAGTTTAACAGAGATGATCACAATTACTTCTTTCTTTTGTAAGTAAAAAAAATGGTTGTATTATTACTTCTTTTGTAATTATAAAACATGGTTTCATTATTGATTGGGTTGAGAATTAGACTAAGAATAGAAATGACTCACTATTTATCTCCATTGTGACACTGCCCTGCTGCAACGACCCCAGCTCCTGGCTGGACGTTTATCACCACCAAGATATGTAACCATGCTAAGAAATCAGATCTGAATCAAGAGCTAGCATTATTAACACCAATGGCACATTTCTTCTTAATCCATTCATTTTGAGCAAGAGCTTTTGCCAAATGTGTCCAGCCTCACTTTCTCTCCCACAGTCAGGACATTACTGTGGGTGGGGTGATGTGCAAGATGCAGCATTACTACGTGACAAAAATGGAAAAGGCCAGGCATGCCCTGATATAATTACAGGAATGCTCAGACCTGTCCCAGGCAGACTGACAGCCACACATACTCAGGCTGCCATCGTGGCCGTGGCCTCACACATGACCCACTGCAACAGAGCCACCTCCTCCAGCCCTTCACAGGCAGTAGTGCTATTGTGTAGCCTGAAAAAAATATTTGGTAAGTGTTTTGCCAAATACACAACTGCCCTCGGGATCTGGCTGGCCTGCTGTGCTGTAGAAGGTAAGAATCCCCAGCACCAGCAGAACCTCAACACATTGGTTGCACACCTTAGGTGCATTCTGGATGTGGAGGAGAGCCCAGCCTGCTCACCAATCCACCAGAGCAGTGCTGGCATCCACTGCACGGGGACTGCAAGAGCAGTCACATCACTGTGCACTTCGAAGATAGAAACAGAAACATAAACCTGTTCACCCTGAGGGAGAAGAAAGAACACTGCCAGCATGTGCTCACTGTATTTACTTGGAAAGAAAAAAAAAACACAAAACAAAAAGCAACTACAAATAGTTAATTCTGCAGACAACCAGTGCTCTCGTGAAATAACACTGCTCTATGAACCACAAAAATTTAGCAAAGGAATCTAAATGGTAACACCTTCACCAAAGAAACCAACCAGATGATCCATTTTTAACATTAGTTCATTCAAGGGAGGGCAGGGAGAGAAGAAATTTTAAATACCCACAATAATTTGAATGTCAACTATCCTGAAGATAAACAATTAAATTAAGAACTAGAACTCTTTTACTTAATTAAGAGGCATAAGAGAAAAGAAGAGCTTCAAGGATAGTAACAATAATTTAAAGTATTATTCAAAGTATATATATATTACAGCTTGGTTTTGTGGCCAATCAGGTATTTCTACAGAACAAGTTCCAGCACTAACAAGAAGTACTCCATGTGAGAAGTAGATGTTAGCTCATGTCACAATCCAATAGGTAATGTTTTACAAAACATGGATTAACCTTAATCATAAATATAATCCCAGTATATTTAATATGCAGAGATTTACATTCTAAGGAGTTAATGGAGATTGCATAGATAATTCCCTTAACAGCAAGCACAAGAAACCTTCTATTTAAGGAAATATTCCTAGCTGGGTTAAAAAAAATACTGAATTTCAGTACCTATAGGATCTGAGTTTTCTTTACAAAGCAGAAAACTACTTGCATATGAGAGACTAGGCACGTAAAAACTTAAATGGTGTCATACTGAGTATTCCAACATCAGCCACAGGAGATGGACTGGAGTCCATGCGGAAAGCTCCAAGCCCTCCCCAAGCATGCAGGACTCACAAAAGGTCCATCAGGCTGCATTCAGCATCTGTCACAGAGCACTCAGCAACAGGCTGGAGAGTGAAATACAACTCTGTGCTCATTCACTAGCATTATGCCAGACAGGAAATCTGCTGGAGAGTTTGTAAACACTTTTCCCACTCTGGCAGAAACCTTACTGCAAGTTCCTGTCAAATGGAATCGCCCTCCTCCTTATCCTGATCCCTCACCTGTAGCAGAGGGTTGGAACTAGATGATCTTTAAGGTCCCTTCCAACTCCAACATTGTATGATCCTACCCTTCTCTCATGGGCTACATGAAGGGTTACACCATGAAACCTGTTTTTCAAGATCACTGGGAACCAGTGTATGAGCAGGTTCATATAGGCATGGAACTAACCATACGTCAGATAGTACATACTTGACTAGTTTGTAATGGAATATGGAAAAATACAGGCACCAAAGTTTTCCTTACTTGTCGCACAGGCAGCTTGTTACCGTGTTTTGATTCCTTAGTCATCTGTTGAGTTACAGATTACTTTTTGCTACCTTAACTACTCCAAGTAGGACACTTTCCAATTCGGAGCTTACAGTCTACAAAGTAAGGATTGGTATTTCAATTCAAACTGCTGAAAACCCAGCATCTTGCAGATTTGGTAGCAGAGAGGTGGTTGTTTACTCCTTGCCACTTAGCACTCACTCATCCAAGAAAACACTTAGCGGTATTACAGGACTCTCCTTACATATTCCTAATTAATAGACATAAAAGCAGACTTAGGAATGTGCTGTTGATTTAAGTTTATACCATTTTCCAACAAACACCTCATATATACATATACATATTCACAAATCTGAGGAAGTCACCAGGTTTGCAACAAGCAGCTACAGGCTCAGGTGCTCTGTACTGTTGGTAACAATGAAATAAATCAACACAAAGAAAAATAAATCAACTTGAAGGAAAATCTTAATGAGGACATAATCTGTTGACTAATCACAGTCCTGTGTGTGTACCACACTGACTCCTTGCACCAATAACTGAGAGCCTCTGAGATCATTCACGAAGCCATGAAACTTGGTCTTTCTCAGAACAAAGATGCCAAGTCCCTTCTCATGCATCCCCCTCCAGGCAAGCTGCATAGGTAGCACCAGCATCAGCTGTTACTGGGATTCTCCTACTCTTAGCAATGAAACCTGAGAATTATTTATTATCTGTGTTCTTATTCACTGTCACAGACATCAAAGAGAGAGATACAGTCTGTCATACACAGATTGGAATTTAATTACTAATAAAGCTTTATGCGTACCCACCCAGACCGTGAGGGTCCAACATCTCATTTCTTCAATAATTAATTTTATGTCTTACTAATAAAATCCAACATGTGACAGTTCTAGAAATGAGATGGCAGAGGATGTTAAACTTCAAGGAGCATATTCTCTTCCTGTCACAGACAAATGCTGTGCAGGGCCTAAAAGCACCACTTGCGACCCAACTGCTACCAACATGCACAAAAACCAGCAGTTATATAAGTTATAAGCTCATATGTGACTGCACACATCAGAGATTTTGAAGTGTATCAACTGAGAGTGTATCTCTTTTGGGGAGATGAAAAGGAAGATGGGCAAAAGGGGGAGAAATTGGTTTTTTCTCTTCTGAGCATGAATACTATTCCAGGGTTGTACTTGAATGATAGTACTGGTTTTAACCTTTGATTTTCAAAGCAGATCAGATTATCCAGAACAATTACTTTCAATTAAATAATTTGTCTAGATCACATATATCCTGTTACCAAGCAGGAAGTTTGAAAAATAAGGGTGAAGAAAAACCTTCGCATAAGCTTTGCAGCCCTGAAACCACAGAGGTACGTGCCTTCACACAGAGCAGAGTTTATAGTCTCTGCTGCTATTTAAAACTAGCAGATGAGTTGTTAACTCTTCTTGATGCTTGAACTACCACTATACTATTTTTAAGCAAGTAAACACAACCAAGTACAAGACTGTTAATGCTGTACTGATCTGCACTTGTGATGAACTCAACTCTACACCATAGTTCAAATTTATTAAGGAAAAAACCAGAAACCCACCAATTCATACATCTTACCAAAAGAACTCCAGGTAAAACCAACAAAAAATGAAGAATGACCATTTCTCTGTCCAGTGATCATATTAAGATTTATTTATAGTGCTCAGCTGAAGATCCCTAAACCAAAAAAACCTCATCTTTTCCAACTACTACCTTCATTTCCACCTATGGTGTTCCAATCTAAACCACTTCATCACTGCTCCCCAACACGAAAGAAGCGCTCTCAAAAATGGCAAGCATGGACTATTTCACTGCATCAGTTTTGTCAGCAAAAGAAAATTCCAGCCAGCCATGCAGACATCACAATGCCAAGGAGACAGGCCAAGGGAGAGCAGACTCACCGACATGTAGCTGCTGGAATCCACATGGTCCGTGATGGTCTGACGCTCACCCCTCTGGTTAATCTTCCTATACCTCCGACGGGACTGACGGAGTGGGACTTCTCTTTGCAAGATGTTTTCCTCATTGTCTTTGGAGTTCTCCACCTGAAACACATGTTCAGGCTCCTGGTTAAACATCCAGTTCTTCCATAGCACTGAGAGCCGATGGAGCCGTATGAAGCTCATGGGGAAGGAACAAACATAAGTTCAGGGCAGTTAAAGTTTCTGAAGAAAACAACCGTGGTTGTTTCGGAGAACCACTGCTGCAGATCTCAGAAGTGCCTTAATACAATGAGCTGGAGGCCACAGTTTCCTTCCGGGAAACAGTGTATTTATATAAAAAAAAAAAAAAAGTAAAAAAGGCACACGTATCCCTCTAAACAATGTCACTTATCAGCAGAAACCCTTCTGCACCCACACATAGCACAAAAGAGTTATTAGGCACTGCTCATTTCAAGTTTATCTTCAACACAGAAGTTACCATTTCTTTGTGTATTTACAATCTGGCAAAAACACTGAATTATATCCTATTTTTAGTAGTGTAATTTTTAAAAGCATAATTTATTTCTAGTACCAGTCACAACTAAACAACTTTAAATATTCCAGCTTTTTATAAATAGCTACTTCACCTATGTCATACTACCTTCTAATCGCTTCCAGTGAATTATGGAGAAATGGCTGGAACTTGATTCGTATCTTGATGTTAAATATTATTTGTGACTAAACATTAAAAATTAGGTAAATTTATCTTGTTAGTAAAAGCCAACATGAAACCTTTTATCTCAATAGCTACAATTCTTTTTTTCTATAAAAAGCAGTCTCATCCTTTTCCATTTCCTTTTGATGTTTTGGAAAAATATCTCCCAGCAGGAAGCAGGGCAGACACGCATGCAAATAGGCTGCAGCAGCCAAGAAGCTTCTCTACAATATATTTATTATGTAGAAGTTTCTGCTGTCTTCAATTGCTTATTTTTCATTTTTTTTCTCTCCAAATTTCACTGGAAAATCCTAAACATTAAGGCTGTACTAGTGGAACAGGAGAAGAACCTCTGCGTGGTCTTATACAGCTCTCACTTCACATACTCAAGTAAATTATCTCAAAATTAAAATCCAGAAGGTACAAAGGAATGAAACCCAGAACGACTTAACAGACAGAAACAGGAAAGTAACCAAACTACACCATCACAAAAGCAAGATCACATCTACCTTCCACATCACTTTTTCCAAACAGCTACGTTCTGTCTGAAGTCAGAGGAAGGTGCAAGCAGCTGGGCTTGTCTTGCGGGTTCTTTTTGATTCCATAGAGAAATCATACATTAACAACATGGGTTAAAGATATAACAGTTAGAAAAGTTAGAAAAGAAGAGTGACGCTCGCACCATAATATTGTCAAAAAAAGAAATCAGAAAAGCTGAGCTCCCCCAGCAACGGATAACCACACTTTTCACTAGGATTTTACTACCTCTTTGCAAAGGAACAGGACAACAACCAAAGGTATCTATTTGCAGCACTGCTGTAAGCACAATGGTATAAGGGTGTAAAGAATACAATGCATGCAGGCAGAAACAAAAAAGAAACAAAAAATCTTTTTAAACAGGCCATCCAGTATCATTAAAAAATGCACTAAGATGATTGATATAGAAGCCTTTCTTCATGCAGCATAAATATGGATTTCTAGTTAGCACAGTGTTGCCCTCAAATTGTACAGAAGTCCTCCAGAAATAAGGAATTTTGGTTTTGTAAAGAGTTACTCATTAAATAACCAAAATTGCAATGATTTAATTTTTAATTTTTTCTATGCGAGCTCCTTCAATAAATGCATTATTATCCTTTTTTCAGTCTTATAAGACCCTAGAAAACAAAACAAGCAGTGAGCTTCTTCAACAGAACAGACTCACCTGGACCTGAAAACTGCTGAGGTGAACAAAGGCTCTTCCAATACAGATAACCCTTATTATCAAGAAGCCCCAAACTAAACAGGTATTTTTAACACTATATTAAAACAAACACTCAGTGACAGAAGAAATTATTTTTCTTTCACAATTCTAACTGAAAACTAAGAAGGGAGCATAAATAAATTATTTGATAGCACTAAGTCAAAACAAACAAGTGGGGGAAAATGAGACCACCTGCTTCCTTCGGTTAGTGAACTGCTGCTGACAAAACCAACATGGAAATCAGAAACCAGGAAAGACCTCCATGCCACAGAGCTTCCAGCTTAGTACCACCAGCAAGAGCAGTATTTTGAGTCCAGCTGACCACCAGGTTGTCAACACTTATGATTTACAAGAACTGATTCTGATATTCTGTGCTTGAACAGGATAGGTACACCTGGGCATCTCACTCGGCCCTGCTTTCACCTGGTTAAAACTAAAAATTCCTGTTGGCAGAGAGGTGTCACCCTCATCACACCCCTATGAAAGAATTCAGCTTCTCTGTGGATTCTGGGAGCCAGGTCCCAGCATGGGAGCAGAAGGAGGACAGGTTCCCCAGGCCACTGCAGAGCCAGGAGGACCAGGCTGCCATCAAGTCAGATTGAGACACAGACTGCTTCCCATTACTTCATTTTCAATAGAGTATCACAGAATTGTTAAGGTTGGAAAAGGACTCTGAGATCATCACATCCATCCATGCCCCAAGCCCCTGCCAGGCCCACCACTAAACCATGTCCCCAGGTGCCACATCTACACATCCATGAAATCCTTACAGGGATGGTGACTCCACCACTGTCCTGGGCAGCCTGTGCCAGGACTTGACCCTTCCCATGAAGAAAATTTCCCTAACATCCAATCTAAACCTCCCCTGGCACAACTTGAGGCCATTTCTTCTTGTTCTATCCTTTGCTACCTGGGAGAAGAGGCTGATCCCCACCTGGCTACAACCTCCTGTCAGGGAGTTGTAGAGAGCGATGAGGTTCCCTCCTGAGCCTCCTTTTCTCCAGGCTGAGCACCCCCAACTCCCTCAGCTGCTCCTGATCAGACTCATGCTCTTGCGCCAAGAAGTCTGGAATAGCACATTAACAGGCCATATCCTAATCAAAGGTGTTCTTTATTAACCTCAAACACTGGCAGCAGCAGGATGCTCCCACACCACCAGCTTCACCCAGGCACTAGCTGCCACACAGAAATCGAGAACTACAGGATTGCCCTGTTTCACTCTGCAGTCCAAATCAGCAATGAAGTATTTTCTACCTGCAAGTATCACGCTGCCCTTCTGAAATCTTACACTTAGATCTGAAGAAGAAAATGAAGCACCAAGGAACAACAGCAAGGATACTTCAATACACCGAGATATGCTGCAATTCTGGACCATTTTCTTAAGTGATAAATGGGGCTATTATTAATTCAATAGATTGCTCAGCCTCCAAAAATATGAGTTACAATGACCATTCACACACTGTTATCCTCATTAACTTAAGCTGACCACATTTTATGGCCTTTAAAATGGGTCTGTTCCCAGAGGCTTCCCACTACAAAACTGATTTACATTCTAAAACGACAGGAGAGAAGAAAAAAAAAATTCAAAAAAATCAGTCACCAGCAGGAAATGATAGAGTTCTTTAACTCCATTAAAGTAGCTAACTAATTCTTCTGCTTGAAGATAAATATTCATTATGTATTAAACCTCATTAGTATGTTGCACATTAAAATCTAGAGAAAATAAAAGAATTAAGATAAATTTTAATAAGAGTTCATCAGGGAAATGAAACTCAAGTACACCTTGTGTCAGTGAAGATCATTAACAAGGTGCACACCACCACACTGATGTTTTTTTCTCACACTATTTGAAGTGCTATCTAGAAAATACAGCTAATACTACCTGTAGCTACATTTACCTGTGAAACATGATCATAAATATAACGAGGTAACTACTCTGCACTTTTAATTCTCTGATTTTCCTACCAGAAAAACATACTGAAGTTCCAGAGAAGGACGTAAGATACTTTCAAGTGTCTCTATACTCTTACTGGCATTTAATTGCTATTACAGACAATTCAGGAGATCTAAAATAGAGTGAACAGCTGTTTGGGCTGTGCCTTTGCCTCCAGGAACACTCAGCAGTGTGTGAGGCTGCTGACATGGCCAATGCTGGCTTACCCAGCTACTGTGATACTGTGTTCCTCTGAAAACACTCATCACAGTTGTGCCTACTCAAGTTAGACACACAACACTAGTTTCTTCAGTAAGTATTTCAATAGGGCCAGTTTCTCTCTGGAAGCACACACTGCACAGAAGCTCCTCTTTTATTTCCATCTTCAATAATTTTTTTTTTTAAATTATTATTACAATGGTGATATGACCAAAGAAGGATGTAGGTATTTCTTAAGATTTCTATAATGTACTTTGCCCATTAAATATTTTTCACATAAACTTACAAATGCACTTGCAGTGAGTCAAGTCACCAGCCTCCTTCCACTAGACCAGGTTGCTCCCAGCCCCATCTGATCTCGTCTTGAACACTTCCAGGGATGGGGCAGACAGAACTTCTCTGGGCAACCTGTGCCAGGGCCTCAGCACCCTCACAGGGAAGAACTTCTCCCCAATATCTAATAACAGATATGACATGGCTGCACACATTGCCACCCAAATAGTCCTGTGGCATTCCTCCAGGCATAAATCCACCCCCAAAATTCCAGCTTTGAGAAGAGACTGGACAATTCAGAATAAATTAACTGTTTCACTCCAAAGCGTGAAGACAGGTTTATTGCACTCTTAACCTTAACTCTTAACTTCATGGCAGACTGTAGGTTAAAATATGTGCTGCAGCACAGAGCACATTACTGATGCTATCAGAGCCCACAAGCAGAGTCAGACTGACACTGCAGAGAGCAAATGGCACAAAGGACAGCAAGTGGACTTGGTACAGGACACTGCCGACCTCCCTCCCGCTAATGCGCTGTGAGAAACAAACATCTTACGGAAGCTGTTTACATGCTCAGTAAGAGACACTGTCAAATATCAGTTTTAATGTTACCATATCTAGATCTAGGGCAGCTAAATCAATAGCAGTCTGGAGATCTGAGTCTGATTAACAGACACGTGGCTTCTGAGCACAACGAAGAGTTTTGTTCAGCTCCATTAACAATATCTAAGATGAAAGTTGAAAGAGATCTACCTGTGTCCCCGGGCACACTGCTGGGATACAATGTCAATCTGTACTATGGAAAAGTAATCCTAATATTCCAACTGCTCACAGCATGTGTACAACAACCTGGGAAGGACTGAGCAACACACTCTAAGCACAGATATCTGCATCTATATATGCACTTGGCAGTATCAGTAAGTGTTCTGAAGAAACAGAAGGAATCCTGGACATTAAGGATGGTGACAAACCTTACCCTTCAAGCATGGCTAAGCAGTCTCATGTTTCTTCTCCTACCTACAAGCCTTCAAACTATGTGGCACTGCAAAGGTTTGGAGGAAGAAGGTTTTTCCACCCAGGCATGACCAATAAAAGCCATGAAATGGGGAATGGGGGTGTAAATAAAATATTCAAGATAGAAGACTATCATAGCCTGACTCAGGAATGCTCAACTCAGCCGTGACAGTTAGGCTTTTGAAACTCAAGTAAGTATAATTTTAGAAAGAATGACCTAATCATCATCATTTACCCGTCTAGATTAAATTTACATAGCTACTGCTGTTACAAGAGCAGCCATAGGTATAATTGAAATCAAGGCAATTTTGCTGCAATTTCACAGAATACTTTACAATAAGCTTTTTGCGGTAAAAGAGAAAGAATTTGCTGAAACCAGCAATAGATTTATATACATATGAAAAAAATCTGTCTTACCACAATCATTTCTGAAGGTTCCAATATGATACATTCGCATCCTCTCTTTCCTCCAGACTGCTTGCCAAAACTAGAGTGGGATAGAAAAAAAGCAAACAAAAAGCAATGAGATTAACAGCCTATTTTACCTTTTCAGTAACAAAAATAATTGGCAATGGTCCATGTTGTTAAAAAACAAAAAAGAAAAAAAGAGAAAAATTGATGAAAACTATTGTGTGAAAAATGCTAATTAGATAGTATCATTACCATAACATTTTAATTTATTCAGCACCCCTCATCATGGCCTGCTATGTAAAGTCTAAATATAAAGAATGTTCTTTTGTAAATTATTACTTCCAGATACTCAAAACTACTCATAATACATTTCATTTCTGACAAGACCTTAGTAAATTTTAATTAAACATTAAACAGGTCTTGTAAAAACAAATATTCATAAATTCCAAAGACTCCAAAATACTACTCAGCACACAGCATTTTTAATGAGAGTTCCCTCAACTCTACATCACCCCTTCATCCTCCAGCAAAGGGGGGACTGAGAACCTCTTTTCTAACATTGAGCCTTAACTTGTGACCTCTGTCTTTATGTTGCTACTTGTACCATCACAAGGAGTGGGTCATGGTGATGGGTTCTGTTTAAGAAGTATGAAAGAACAAATGTAACAAAGCATGATGGGCGACGTAAGACAGCAGCTGAGGAAAGGAGCTAAAAACAAACTGATGTGCTTCAGCTCATCAACTCTAACAGGAGACTTCCTTCAGGACACTGAACAACAGAACAACACTGAACAACTTTAGAGGAATCACCTCTGAAGAGGGCACCATGCGACCAGATCTAAGGGTGCCGGAGCTACCAGCAAAAAAAAAAAAAACCTGAGCTAGGCACTGCTAGGGGATGTGGGGTGTATTACAGACCAATAACATCTCAAATCAATCCTTTTGTGACCGTAGCGATACCTGGAATTGAAAATACCTGGCTTCGCACATTAAGTTTGTCTTCACTCCTCAGCCATTAGCCTGAGGTGAGAATGCTTGACCTATCCACTCCCTGGGATGGAAGGAAAGTGATTCCACACCCCCAGCACATAAAACAAACTCCTTGATAAGCAGCACAGTGGCTGGATTAGCAGTTCAGTAGTTGTAGCTGCCATGTTACAAACTCAGAATGTCAACAACAATCACATTTTAGCACCTACCAGCAGGTGAGATAACTGAAGAATCAGTTAATGCAAAGCAGGGATTAACATGTGAATTAGAAGGAAGTTAAGACAAGAGTGGAGACGAACCCTTAAAAAGTGGGACAGCTCCATCTGTTTTCACTGAGGTTACATTTAAAAAGTACATCTGAAACTCCAGCCACGCAAGGCTTGAGTTACATAAATGGTCATCTTGATGGCAAAGATCCACTGAAATACAGAACATTTAAAAAGACCCATGTTTATAAACACCATTCCAAAACTTCTGTGGGATATGTGCAACTACGGGAAAAGAATTTAAGCAACTAAACTGAAGCTAAAAGACTAACAAAACTAAACTGAAGAAGGGGAGGTTTAGATTTGCTAATAGGAAGAAATTCTTCCCTGTGAGGGTGGTGAGGCCCCGGCACAGGTTGCCCAGAGAAGCTGTAACTGCTCCATCCCTGGAACTGTTCAAGGTGAGGCTGGATGGGGCTTGGAGCAACCTGGGATAGTGGAAGGTGTCCCTGCCCACGGCAAGGGGTTGGAACCAGGTGAGCTTAAAGGTCCTTTCCATCACAAATCATTCTGTGATTCTCCGCAACTGTGAAGTTACTCAAGTGAAGCTTCAGATTATTGCAACAAAGAAATTATCAGCATAATCCAGTTAGGATAAAGAATTAGAATTAACAGGAGCAGGGCAACTTCTACTGTCAGGTTTTGATTTTGCTAATAGTCTACTGAAGGAAAAGAAAAATATTTAAATTACATGACTGCAATAGAATCATAAATGACATGACAACTAAAACTTCTCATCCAGACCCAACAAGCACGAGTTTCACACAGAAATGGCATTTTCACACATCTATAGTAAGAAACTCAGAGCTCAAATTTTCATGCCTTCTTTCATGCTTTTTCCACACACCTTGTGATCCAGGCATGAGAGTCTTGTGTTTTTGCAATGCATAAAAGAATGGCTAAACTACTCTCACTCTTACAACAGTTAATTCAGTTCAGAAAATACAGAAATGCCATTTTCAATGTCAGCTCCAACATTTAGGTGAACTGAAATCCATGTTAAGATTTCTCTACAAACTAAAATCCAAAGTGAGACCAACTTTGCTATGGGATCATTTTCAATTAAAAAAAAAAAGTTAAATAACTTATAATTCTATTCCTTATAGTAGAAAACTAAAGACAAGAGATATTTTTTCCAAAACACCAAAATTATAAAGGAATTATGTGCAACTGGAAGTTTCAGGTTTTGCACCTTTTTAAAACCATAAATGAAATAATCATTACCAGTATTATCACAAAACAGATTACCATTACTGCTACATCCCCTGTAGTTAGGAAAAAGCACAATTTCCTGCTGCAGGTTGTTCAAGCAAAGTATTTTTGTTGTGTAACAACAATTTATCAAACTCCTGGAGGTCGAGGAGGAGTTTTCTTTTTTGTTTTGTTTTACATAAACACATTCCTCCAATTCAGCCACTGTCCAGCCTCCCTCTGCTTATGTTGCAGCATTTGCTAATTAAGTAATGGCAGTAAACACTAATAAGGACAAGAACAGTGCTTGGAACAAAGGTCACTGTCTTGGCACTATCATTTCTGCTCCATCAGGCACTTTACAACAACCAAACACTTGGAAAAGGATCAGGTTCCAAAGACAAAACCCACCCCACTAATCCTAAAGAATAAACTACTCATATTAACAACTCAATAGGTCAAGTTTAATTATTTCCTTGTACACAACATGGATGGCTTCTTGATTATTCCACAGCAGAGCTCCTTTTCCAAAGGAGGAGGCCGCATATGGTTTTTCCCCAGCCATAACAACCACTGTGTCTTGAAAATACCAACTTTTAACATTCTTAATTAACATACACAACATGTTCTAGAAACAGGGGGTTTAAATTTCTTAATTACTTATTCCATATTTTTCCTTTAGAATACAAAATGTTTAATTTCACTATCAGTTAAGAGGTTTGCTGACATCAATATACTTCACTAATCTGCCAATTATAATCAAGGCCTCAGAACAACATTCATTCCTAAATGCTTGTAAATGGAAAAGGTTCAGATGAACAAAGCTTTGAAAGTGGAGGAGAGAAAACACACTTGGAAACAAGAGCAAACTTTGACATGGACCATTCTTCCAAAGAGGGAACATTTCTGCGACAGCAAATTACTTGGAGAAGTCTTTAGCTGGTGATTAAAGAGCCACTCAAACCTGAACCATGCTGTTTCTCGAGAGAGCTCTGGAAAGTTCATCTAATTCTGGAAGAGATGGGGCAATCTTATCTTTTGGTACTAAAAGACAACTGGCATCAAGAACACAGTGTTTTTTGCAGGAGCTGTTATTACTTAGTCTTTTTGGTTACCCACCTTGGCACCCAACAAGATCGTGACCACGGACGTCCTATCCCAGGGCCAGGTTTGCTTCCTGGAAAGGTCCAACCCAAGAAGCCCATTTCAGTGCTTCTGCTTTCCAACCATCACAGCAGCTTCCCCAACCAAAAGCACATCCCTAAACACTACATCCTCTTGATGTCACATGTGGCAAGATACATAAGAAAATTGGCAAATACTGACTAAGGTATAGCACATTATACATGCTTTAGTACTTTAAGCAGAGTGGAGAAAATAATCCAATTAAAAATTTAAATTAACACTGAAAGTGTAAGAAAACATGAAACTAATGTAAATTAAGCTCTACTTACAATTTAAAAATTGTCAAAGGACATACTACCACTGATGTACCATTAAAGCTTTAACTTATCAAACAATTTAATTGGCATTGTCAACAATGTGTGATTTAAATAAGTCTTAAATTTAATATAATTCTATAGCTTCCCACTGCTGGAAGCCTAGAAAAAGTCAGTAGTATAAAATTGCATTACAATTTTTTTTATTTATAATTTTATTGTATGCTCTCATCACTTAATATTCATCTATTTCATCTGCATCATTAATTTTCACACACTCACTCAACGGTCTGCAACACTGTCATGAAAAAAATGGCTTCCAGATATCAAAGGAAGCTTTGTTTATCCTTCATTTATGGATGCCTCATCTGCAAGAAACCTTGTTTTCCTCCTGATTCACTGCTACTCAATTAAAAATGCTTAAGGAGGTGTATCATCTGAGAAAAGAATGTAAGTTAAACTGGCATGATACCCCATACCAACAACTGTGCTCAGGCCATGGATCAGACTGGAGCTACTGAAATGTAGAAGCCCAGGACCACAGATAACAGGATCAGGTCAGGCTGGACAGGGCTTGGAGAAACCTGGTCTAGTGAAGTGCACCTGCCCATGGCAGGCAGCTGGAACTGGATGAGCTTTAAGGTCCCTTCCAAACCAAACCAGTCTGTGATTCTGTGACAGTCCTTGGTTCATCTGTCCCTCTTCCACTGTATGATTTGCTCATCTCTCTGCAACTGCAGAGCACCTTAGAAGTGCAGGCACCTGAGTATGTGCCTGATTGATACAGGGATACAGGGAATGGAATAAAATTAATCACAGGAGGGAGCCTTCTGTATCGGAGAATACTCCCATTTTCACACTCATGCTCACTCCCCAAAACAGGAAGGTCTTAAAACTTCTTTAAGGTACTGGACCTTTTATAACAAACCTTACTTTTATAAGGCAAACTATTTAGAAATGCCTCCAACATAACGTATTTTGAATGTAGTTCTTGAAACAGGATGTGCACAAACACAGCTTTCTGAAAAGAGATGTTTTGAAAATTCTCATATCCAGCTGTTCTGCAACCTGAGTATTTGGTGATAAAACACCTGGAACGACAAGACTGACGAATTTAAGCAATAGCTATCACATTTTACTCAAACATTTCCTGATATCAATATGCTCAAGTTATTCAATACTGATAGCGCCTCATTCTGCATTACTCAGAATATCGTACATACATTAAAGGTAAAAACACAGCCTGTCCTGAAGAGCTTTCAGCCTACAAACAGATGGAGGCTGAGACTGAATGTCTTATTATTTAACACTAATTAGCAGGCATCTTCAAATTTACAATATTCTACTACATCCTGAAACAATGTTTTCAGATATTTCAGACGTCAAAGCCATCAATGGCAGGATGTCAAGCACTTTACGTTCTGTTCTGTATTTTCCAGGAACTATAAAATCATAACATTATCCTGCCTGTATAAATTGGTGTCAATAATGTACAGTTATCTGTGACTGTCAATAAAGCTACCTGCAGGAGTTTTACCTGCAGTAATACTCAGTACTGTATTACATGTAGAACAGGGCCAGGGTGCTGATATACCAGTTTATCAAGATAACAAGCAAAGGGTTTGCAGATACTTTGTTTTTATGAATATACTTGTCTCTCAAACTGCCTGTCTGCCTGTCAGGCTGCTTTTAGGTACATAAAGATGAAGATAAATTGTACTCGCCACTGCAAAGTGAATCCCATGACCCCACTCATCCAGTAACCTGGATGCATTTCTTCAATGCAAAAAGATTTTGTATGGAAGGGCACAACTGGGCCTGGAAGAGACAAGATGTGTAAGGAACAGACACGTTGTTAGGTTGTTTTTTTAACAGATGAAAACGTGTTTTTGTGCAAGTCAGGGAGGCCTACATGGGCATATAGTAACAGGATAAGGGGGAATGGCTCTAAGCTGACCTAAGTAGATTTAGAGGAGATATTGGGAAGAAATTGTTTACTATAAGGGTGGGTAGGCCCTGGCACAGGTTGCCAGAGAAGCTGTGGCTGCCCCACCCCGGAATGCATTCAAGGCCAGGTTGAGTAGGGCTTGGAGCAACCTGGGATAGTGGAAGGTGTCCCTGCCCATGACAGGCGGTTGGAATTAGATAAGCTGTAAGGTCCCTTCCAACCAAAACCATTCTGTCATTCTATGAAAAGCATTTCATTTTTCCACTCCTTGCAGAGTGCCTCTTCTGCAGAACAGCTATTCCAGCAAACCCCTGGACATCTAGTGCAAAGTTGCTGTTGGTCAGATCCAAGATAAAATCCATTCCATTACCTATGAATGTACCACACTAATATATTAACGGCTGGAATAACCATTAAACACAAATCTAAACATGTAATTTTATACTTAAATTTCTTTGTCATTGATTGGGAAGTAACACTGAGGGAAAACCTGTGAAGTTGCATAACAAGCAGTAATAGTCGTGGTGACTGTGGATAGAAAAGTCAAGATCTGCCCTTCCTGCACTGCAGTCAAACACAGGAGTATACTCAACATCAAAATCCTCATGGGAATAACCTGTTTTTCTCGGCATCTCCATGGAGGTCTCAATTTCACTAGATTTGTCTCAGCCCAACCATGATCTGAAGAATGGGGGTGGTGGGGAGTTGCCTGAGGCTACAGGTACATCAGGAGCCCTCAGCAGCTGTTGAGCAGCCCCAAATGCCTTTATCTGTGAAACAGAGCAAGGAGATGGGGAAAAAAGGTCCATCAGCACAGACCAAAAGTTTCAGCAAATGCAAGTGGCAGAGTTTACATGACATCATATGCTGTGCAAGTCCTGAGCTCTTCAAAGTAACTTCATTAGAAAAATATTATAATACTTAACTCCATCAGGAAATGGTTTAAAGGAAACCAGATACCACAAGATATATGGCTGAATGCAAAATACCTATTTCAATTAATGCTCAGTCATCAAAATCCATTTCTGCATTAGCTCTTAATAACAACATTTAGCAGGTTTCTCTCTTAAGCCTGCTGAAGTTTTAATTGGAAATTATTTCAGAGGCTGTGTAATGCTACTCAATCTACCAGCTGCAAGCTCAAGATCTCTGTATTAATTACTTTATATTCTGAACGTGATGACCCTTTGGGGAAGCCTGTGTCTCACTTACTGCGCAGCTTTCCAGCTATTCCAGATCATGGGATTGCAAAGTCTCAGTAAAATTGTATTTTAGTTATAAACAAACCATACATAACCCTCTCCTTCTAATTTCATTTCTCTTGCACTTTAGTTTAGCCAACAAAAAATTCTTTCTGTGGCACAATCAGCATCAGTTGCGGTCCATAAAACTTCTAAAGGGTAGACTCTGTAAGGAACCATGAACCGACCAAAATGGAATTACTGGTGTGGGGGAAACATGGACAAGATTTTTTGGCCATATAGTTGTGACAGGCCTGAACAGAGTCTTTCTTCATTTTCTGACTTTCTTAGATTAGTCTATGTCAGAAAAGATGCACCGTGTCCTCTTAGTCTGCAGCATGTTCCCAGCCCTTACGCAACATCAGCACGCCCAATACAAGTTGCTGCACTTAAGGAGACCAGGACACAGCTTCTCACTAGTGTGCTGCCTCTTCTCATCCACATGCCCTTTTCCCTCAGAGTACTTTCATACCAGCACTAGCACTGCCAGAAGAATTTAAATCTGAACAACTCTATCTGAATTAATTAGTTTTACAAACACATTTACTGACAGCATTCCCAAGTTGTTGGTTCACTTAGTGGCTGTCAGGCAATGCTACAAGTTACAGCCATCACTTAACAGAAACACCCAGGGAAAACATCACCTCATCCACAGCCACCAATGCACTGCTTTTATCCTGTGCTGAGGGATAAATCTCTCAGACTTGATAAGCACAGGGATGTAAGCCTGAAGCTCTCTTTAAAAGAGCAGAGAAAATAATCCACAACAGTTAGTTGGGAAGAGCTTTCTAGTGTGAAGCAAAAATACACTCAGGAGTATTGTATTGTGACTGCAAGATTTACAGTCACACAGTAAGAAACTTAAATCCCAATTATGGCAACAATTATCACAATTCAGAACCTTATTGGCAACTGCCAGTTTGTCAGAAGTTAAGTTTACTGTATGGCAGCAGTGAACTGTCATACATGGATCCAGACCATGGGAGCTGAGGGAGGAAAAGCACTATCCAAACTCCAGACATAGGGACTGGATGGACATGAGAAAGAGGAAGAGTAGAGGTTGAGAAGCACTGGGACAGAGCTTGGATACAGCAGGCACAGTCTGAACAGAAAGCAGTATTCAAGTTACACTTGGAAAGGAAGGATCAGGGGAGAAAAAGACCAGTACTCCTTGCACTGGCTGAAGCTGGCAGTACAGGAGCTCTGAGCCACAAATATACTTTTGCAGTGAATGGTACAAATTCACAAGTATTTGCAGAAAGCAGCACTACAAGCTTCAGAAGGAAAACTAATCTGACTTTAGATGGTACATTTGAGGTATAAATATGTTTGAGAACAAAGTTACATACATCAAAATTTAAATTATGGCATTTTGTTAATCTTTAAATTCTTCAAATTGAAAATCTTTAATCTCACATTCTTATTTTCCAACACTGACAGTCCTGTAAAAGCACAGTATTTTCTGTGCTTCTGCCACTTCACAGAGAATAGATGCAAACACTATTAACAGTCACAGTAAGTTGCAAAATATAGTAAAATACTGTTACTCACAAATACTAATACAAAACAAGCTAAAATAATTTCAACCCAAGCTGTTGTTCATAATGCAAAACTGCAGTTCCTCTTTCATTATGACCATTTTCTTGATCTAAGCATTTGTGTCTTCTCCTTTTACTGAAGAAAAGAGAAATGGCCTATTGAGTCATTGACGCACCTACAACTCTCATGATAAGATACCACACAACCATGAGGCCATTTTAAATAAAGTAATTGTTTTTAGCCAAGAAATGCGCTACATGAAGAGAACAATGATTCAAATTTTCTCCATTTGAGAGATTTTGGAAAGGCTGGGAAAAGAGAAGTGTTTGTTGTAGTAGACTACATCTTGAATGTTTCAAGACTTTGTGTTTTTCCCTTGGAGGTTCAATTCTCACAGCTGTAGGAGGCTGTCAGCCACATAATTGGCTTCAAAAGCTCCAGGCCCTTGATATATCTCCTATGGCTAATCTTGCTGTGAGTAATCTCCTTCAAATATCCTGTTCACATGAATTATCTTCATTAACAAACAAGGTTAAAACACAAAACCTCTTTAACTTGCTGACATGATTTTCCTTCCACAAATCTGTCAATCTTGTTCTTTTATTCCAGCCATTGCTTTCATGTTAGAAGCAAATTCTTCTCCTCCTATGCCAAATCTATTGACAAATCCATTCTCCAGGCAATAGGGTACTCAAGATTATGCCGTCTTTGTACCTGGTATTACTGACTGACCTGTCTCTTACCTTAAAAATCTTGCAGGGCTTGTCTCATCATGAGCATCAGTGCCGGAATATTGAATAGATTTATTGTACCTGGATGCAAGTTTTACTCCTCCAATTTTTAAACCAATTTCTGAATTACAACTTGTATTCAAGTTCATCAAGCCAATTAAAAAAAGCCCTTTTCAAGCACAGTGAGGCCCAGTTTCCTCCCTTACTCATTTCAAATACTGAGACAAAGTTAATAAAGCAGTAATTGCCCACCTCCTTATGTTTTCAAGGGGTTAAGCCTCTTTCAGGCTGGATTCCACAGAGTATTTTATTTCAAAGAGTTCTGCAGAAAAAAAATAAGGTTTCCCGTAGTTCTGATAGATAGCGGATGACAGGACATGCCAAAAAGCAGGATAGCATCTTCTCCAGGTTAAGTTTACAGTTGTCTACTACAGCCTCCTCCTATCCATCAAGGTAATCACGGGGCAGACGACAGAAAAAAGACAAGCATTTTGAGGATGTACCAGGAAACAGTTATTAAACCATCACCACCTTCCAGTGGTAACGATTATTTATGGAGACTGCAAGGATCTCACTAACAATCAATTGTAACAGCAGCTTCTTATATAATTGTTAAACAAAAGTTGCTGGGCAGTTAGTTTCTAGTGCAATGCTCAATTTTGAAAAACAAATGCTACATAAAACAAATTGAAACTAGCAACTTTACAAGAAAAAGGGGCCTTAAACCCCACTACTGCCCAGAAAAAAGCTTCCTCTAATTGAGAAACACTGATATCCTGCTTTTACAAAGCAAACTATTTTATAAAAACTGTTCCAGTATTCTGAAAAAAACCCCTAAAATGTACAGAAGTCCTTTAAAGACAAAGCGTTTGTCAAATATTCCAGAGGACAAATATGAAGCTGAAATTAGCAACCTGACAAAGAGGTAACTGGGGAGTGGGGGGTGTTATGAAGTACACAAGGACTGAATTTCAAACTAGAATCTGCTAACTATGATCTGTTTTACAAAATGCCTCCACCTACCCAGTTCTTCCAGAATAACAATTATTCAAACTTTGCGTTTGACCTTTTCAGAGTTCTAGAAGGTCTCCAGATTAAAGCCTAACTCCTCATCTTTGGTAGTTACCACCTTCCTCCCATTAAGGATTCTATTTTGGTCCTCTTTCATTTACCTGCCAGCAAACTCAATGCCATCATTAGTCTCCTGCATCACTCCTGTGCAGAACACACCTGTCTCTAACCTCACCCACATCTGCTCACACATTGATATATTTATACCATATTCAACAGGACAAACAGGTAAGATTTATCTGATGCCATGTCTGGGCAGCACTAAGCCTATCAGAAACCCAGGTGGCGGAGAAGTGTTTCCATTCCCTTCAGCAGCCTCAGAATACCTCAAAAACGTGGTTTTCATTTCATTCCCTACTCCTGTCCACTACTTTCCTGCTATGAAAAAAACCAAAAAAGGACAGATAAAGCAGTATCCCACACAGCATACTCTCCCATAAAGTTTATTTCATGAACATATTACAGGTCTAGGATCATATTCTCATGAGCCAGAGAGAACATGGCAACAAGTTCTTATCTTTGTTTCCTGTGATAGAGGATAGCTCTGTAATACCTGAGGCAATGAAAATGAAGGCAATATTGTGCTGTCTTACAGATGTGTAGTTAAGCCTCCTTTCAGAATGACTCACATAATCCGGAATTTGGTTGGGGACAAAGAATAACGAGTGACATTATGTATTATTTCAAATGTAATTAAAATGCTGCTAATTACAATTATGAAAGACTACTACTAACTTATCCAAGGCACTATTTCATTTGAAATCAGCCTGTGTCTGGTGACTGCAGCTCCCCCAACTAGAAATGTGAGAGGTAAGGTATTCAGACCATGGAAAGTAACTGAAGTTTATCCCACTCTACTGAAGAAAAAATAAAAATCATTATATTTAATGCATGAACACGAATGTATTTCAAATGAAACGGAGTGAGCTGAACACCCTAGGTACCCATCAGGAGTGCATTCTTCTCCTTTCTACATGATCTCACCACCTAAGGAGACAGAACACCCCAGGAACCACCCCTTGTAAGCTGTAATCTGCCAGCAGCTCCATCCTTTCACCATCTAACAGCTATTTTACTGCATTATCCATAATAAATCTAGCTGTAATCTTGTGAATTAACTATAACAAATCTACTTTGCTTTTTTTTTTAAGGCACAAGAAACCTTACAAGCAATGGTGCTTGTAAGTGACTTACCGCAAGTTTCACAAAACCATGATTTTAGAGAGTTTTTATGCAAACAACAGTGTGCCATGTCCTCACTTCTGGTACTCCTGAACTTATCATTGACTCATCATAATATGATTTTGGTTGGAAAGGACCTTAAAGCACATCTTGTTCCACCCCCCTGCCGTAGGCAAGGAGACCTTCCACTAGACAGGGCCACTACAACACCCGTCCAAACTGGCTTTGAACACTTCCAGGGATGGGGCAGCCACAGCTTCTCTGGACAACTTTACTCGAGGACCTTCAGTCACTCAAGGAGCATTAAGTGTTTAATATCCAGCCTACAGTTTAATGAGTTGAAAAATTCAGTCCTACATGTTCTTACTAGTACTTACCAAGAAATTCAAGTATATGGAAATGTGTGTAAGCTGGAGTTGGCATTAAGTCTATCCACTCACGGTCAGCTCATGCTGAGTCAAATGAAACACAGTGAAATACACTTCTGAGTGATGTACAAGATCAAGCAGAGTATTACTCTGGGTACTCAGGGTATTACTTGCCCAAGTTCAGCTCAAGTCTAATAACGTGCTTCAGCGAAAGCATGTCAGTGTTCACTGTGCCTCAACCTCTAGACACAGACAGGCTCCCGGCATAAGCTGCCCACAGCTGATGCTGCTGGCCCCTTCTTGCTTCACATAAAAATCGTATGTGCCATTAAATACAGCCTCCAACGAAATGGCAGAAGCTATGTGATCTGCAGTCGTATTTTTGCAACAGGGAACTCTATCCAGGACAGTCACACAGTACAAATTATTCAAAGAGACCCCAAGGTAATAAGCTGACGACAAATTCTCTTATAAACTTAAAAAGCCAAACTAGATTTGAGTGCAGTATTTCACAAAGAAATTTCAACATGCAGGAAAAGTCTGAGAAAATTTAACTTGAATTAGCTGAACATTTCTTTCACTATCAAGCTCTAGAAAAACAAAATTATGAAATTATTTTTAAATTCTTTAAAAATTACAGTAACACAAATACATAGAAAGCATTTATTAAAAAAAAAAAAAACTTGCCTTAAATAACAACAATAACTCAAAAATTTTACATACCTGCATGGTGGCAAAAACATTGAATCCTTCATGAGCACAGATCCAGAAAGCAGGATATACCAGCATCTTGCAATAGTTTCTGAGCTGTAAGAAAAGAAATCACTGATATGTACTTCTCCTTACAGTACCTGAGAAATATGTTATCCAAAATATTATTGCAGTAAAATAACGATATACCATTCTACCAGTTTGATATGTAAGAACCTGGGAACTTTAACTGGACAAGGATTATTTTTTTAAAACATCTACATGAAGAATGTTTCTTATACTTTACGTTTTGACATTTAAGTCAGCTTAAAAATTTACTTTATTAAAATGAAATTTTTAGTGAAAAAATTTTATTCCAGTGAAAGTATACACATGAGCTATAACTACAGGACAGCACACAACCCCCCCACACAGATACTGACCTGCTACTGGAGCAGGTGTGTGTCACACACACCCACCACACCAACTAGCAGGTGGAATCTTATTTAGACTCAGGTGTGCTGGAAGCTGTGCCTTATACAGAAAGCTAGGGGATAAATATGCCATAAGCAATACTAAAATATGAGGAAAATAAAGGTATATTTGCCTCCCAGCAAGAACCTAGAGAACTGTAAGATAAAATACTAAATTTTGCAATGTAAAGAGATGGTGTTTGAGCTCCATCCCTCTCCAGTACAGGCTGCTTCGACAAGCAGCCGTGCAGGCAGTGCCAGCTTCAGGGATACAGTGCCACCTACTGAGTGTCACCAGGGCTCCCACGGCTGCAGAGGGGACACTGCCTGCCTTTCAGTAACACCTCGTGTTACTGACACACACACACACACCCCCCTGCCCCCACTCTGCTGTCCCTGGGAGCTGGGCTGAAAAGTCATGGGCACCTCTCAAACATCAACACTGCACTACTGCTACAACCACCTCTGCCAAAGCTTTTAACCAATTATTGACAGAGACTGAAAAGCAAATTACATATTACAAAATGCAAAACATTGAGTTTGCTCACATTTCTGCTGAACAACTCCAACAAGTGCTATGTACTCACCAAAAGAGAACTTGGTTGCCCTTGTACCTCTCATAGCGGGCACTTGACGACATTATTCTGAAGGAAGAGGAAGAGAAGTTTAATTTCAATTTTAATCCCCAAAGATCATAAGCCATTCATTACCACATTTCAGTAAAATCACTTTCAGGCTCTAAGACCTCAAATTCAACTATTTTTTTTTTTGTTCTAAACAAAGTATGTGCTTAACCAGAAAATTCAAATTATTACGGTGTTCCTCATTATCCAAACAGGTAACATACAGCATGTTCTCTAAATGTTTAAATCACTCCCACACATTGGAATTACCCATAGCAACAGAACTGAAGGAACTAAAATACTTCCAAAGCGGTTTTTATGTTTTGTTGGCCTTCCATTTTATGGATTCTGAGATCATCTGAATGTCTGAAGCATTAAAAAGCTTTTGTAATCTGGAGTTAAGACAGGGCACTGTCTACACAGTCTTTTGTAGGCAAATGGTAGTAAGCTCTGCCTTCCTTCTTAGAAGAGCTAATTCGTTTAGAATCTATGCCACATTATTTGCAGTGACTTAACTCAGCAATGGATTAAGCCAATGCTCTGCCACCTCAAAGTGCAGGCAAACAAAAGCTCTGCTTATCTCCACAAAAAGTCATAGATGTAAGTGTGCTAAAAAACACTAACTGCAGAGTACTTCACCTTAGCTGATGTTCTCTGAAATGTGAGAGTATGTCCAGTCCATGAAGGAAAGAACAGATAGTATTCAAGTCCTAAAAAGAAAGAGAAAAAAAAAATACAAACATAAGCAACCTCATTCACATCTAATCACTCAGTGTTACTTTTCAGATTCTGCAATAAATTACACAGAATTATACAAAGCCCAGATTAATAGGATAGGTCAGGACACACACAGATTTGAAGAACCCTGTCTACACTTGAGCTGTGGAAATTAAAAGAGTGACGTCCAACTGATGCATAAACACTGACCTGAAAAAAAAAAGATTTATTAAATATATCTCTGAAAATATTATTTATGGGAATGGATACAGCAGCAAGCAACACGTGGAAGAAGATAAATAGAGCAGGCCTGTTCACCCAAGGTCAAAAATTGTTGAAACCTTCTCAGATCTCTTTAAAGAAGAAATTTTTTAAAAACCAGTGAAAACCTAAGCCACTCTACAGGGTGCAGAGAACCACCACAGTACCTTTTCATAGCAAAGGGGTTATGTTTAGAGAGGAAGAACTCTTTCATGTCCACCTCAGACCTAGCTGGCAGGCCCATTACAAACTACACCATTCTACTGCCTCTCTTGCTTGGCCCAGTCCATGTCTAGAGGGAACATCAAAAATTACTCTTTGGCAAAGATGAAAACAATAAAGCTTTAGAGGTCTCTCCCTCCTACTATCACTAGTCAGCACCACATCAGTGTCATCCACTAGCAACCACAGAAACAAAAATATTAAAACATGAAGATTATTTTGCTTTATAAACTGAACTTTACACAGAAGCTGTAATTAGGAGATACAGCTGTTTAAACTTCTCACCAGACAGAATCTTCTTCAGTCACAAAAATATCTGTGCTGATGGTGCAGACCACATGGCAGGGAACAGCTCACTAGGGCTATTCATCACTTAATTTACTGTCCTGAACAGGTGGGCTGTTAGAATCAAATACATGCACAACAAAATCATTATACATCATAGAGAAGTCTCTCCAGCTTGGCCTTGGAAAGCATGTTCTGAATTTTCAAGTGCTGCATTTATACAGTGTTTACAAAAGATAAATCAGTATGAATGCTGGCCTCAGAATTTACAATGGATTTACTTCAGAAAAGTTCTTTGGCTTCATAGTCCATGTTTAGCAATATAACAGATATAGACTGCTGTATCAAATAAAAGGTCAGATGTAATTGCAAACCATGTAAAACCAATAAAACTCTGAATTTTTTTTTAAATGCCATTACCAAATCCTATGAAAATTAAACAGAAGGCCTGAATTTGTAACACATTTATAAAGCACTCATTTCACACAGTCCAGTATCATTTTAATCCTCCAAGCTGCCACAAACATGATTTTATTAGTGAAATATCCAGGAGCACTAGCTATGGATCAGACTTCAAACACACCACAGCCTGTCAGAGGTGGGCACCTGGCAGCCAAAGGGTCATTTCAGGTATCCAACAGCTCCATTACTGAGCTTTCCCTGTTTCTGAGCAGGGAACGGCCTCAACTTCTCCACCTGAAAGCATCAGGCACAGAAATGCAGCAACTATATACTCAGAGCATACAGTAGCTTAGTAGTTAACAATATCTGATTCCCAGGCCAAAAGAAGAACTGTAAAAGTTGGGTAGCCAGGAGGGAATCATTATTGGGTATTAAAATTAAAGCTGAATTTTTTAAGTCTTCATAACTCATTATGTCTATGTAAGTTTTCCTACATTTTCCAGTATTTTTTTACATAATTGGGACTAAGATGTAACGGAACATCTTGAACATGTTTTAGATAAACAGTTCTGTAGTTATGAGTTACAGAAAACTGTAAGCAGAACAAGAGCTTATGTTCCCATTTAATCACAAAGCTTTTAACTTCTGCATATGAAAAATGCACATCCTGACTTGTAAATTATTCTCTACAACTCCCCAGAATGCAGTCCCTTTGCAAGTTCACTTGGCCTGGACTGACTCCTGCACTCCACCTGCAGCACACGGGACTGCTGTACTGACCTACTGAAGGAGCTTGATGAACAAACAGTTGGTCAGTTAAAGAGATAAACATTTCCTTAAAGGGATACATATCTGGAAAGCATCCCCCAACTCCAACTTCATCTGTTGCGATGAGCAGCAGCAGAAGGAACAGCTGAGCAGAGCACAGCAAAGGGAAGGCAAAGGCTCCTATTCCCTCACCCAGCAGAAGGCATTTAACTTATACTGCCCACTATTACTGTTCTGACGTTGATAAATGTAATAAACTACATGATTAATGTAATTCCCTGCCCAGCCAGGTGACACATCAACAAGCTAAACACATTGGCTACTCACACAGCAGTTTCTGTAGGTGGTTTTAAATCAGGATCTGTAATGCTTTCCCTAAAAATACCTGACTTTTAAAGCCCCTCTCCTAGTCATGCAGAGCAGGTGATTTTGGGTGCCACTGAGAAAAGAGCTAGCTCAGCAATCTCCTGGGAAGGGCTGCAAGGTGCCTCTTTCTGCCAGTGCATCGAATGTACCCATCCAATGTGTCTTCCATGTCTTGGTGAAAAAAGCCTTTTTTACTTGTTTAAATAGATACAGCCAGGTAGAATTCCTCCTCTCCCTCACATGCCACTTCAGATTCTAACAAGAGAGGATAGAGTAACATGTGTTGTATATATCCCAGCTTGTCCCAATAAAATGAAAATTACTTACCAGTCATAGTTTGTGAAGTTTTCTTCAACATTTCCAATTCATTTCAGACAAAGTGCTTAAAATAGCACTGAAATAACGTTTGACATGCTGTGTTTAGAGACTCATTCTGTATTTTTGCTGGCAAGGATCAATTAATCTGAGGCTGGCCAGAGATGGGCAGGGGCTGTGGCCACCTCGTGGACAGAGGCTTAAGTCCAGCTGCACCACACTCCCTAAAATCCTCCTCCAACAGAGCTGAAAGCATTTATGTCTCTAACTCAAGGTTTACAACAGCTTCTAATACAATTTTCAGTTTTATTTTTAAAAACAGATTTATGTCACCACAGCAGTTATAAACAGTGGACAAGCACATAACCTCAGTACAAAGGGTAGAGATAATTTTCATAGATACTTTCAGATACTCACTACAAAAAGTGATGCCAAAGGGCAACACTCAGCACCATATCAGCAGAACACAAAGCTTTTCCTGGAATTTTAGAGCCCCTTTCCATATCCTTCCTTATAGTCCCTTTACTTACTTCTTTCTGTCAAAATCCAACCGAGACACAATTATTGATGAAACACAATTTCTTCACATGCTGTAAACTGAAGAACAAGATCAGTATGATTTTATTTTGCAATCTTCTCTTCAGAGCTTTTCATCAGCTGAAACAATAGCTGAAACTGAACCACAGGATCTACCTGCAAATGCTATACCCACACAGATTCTTCACTCTTTGTCAAAAAGCAACCTTAACTAAGGTTATTTACGGAGAAAGTAACTCACAGCATCTATCCACCTAGCTAAAACTGCAGCTCCAGTAACTCAAGGGAAGGTGGGAAACTGGGCAAAGAATAATCAAGCAGTTGTTAATCCTGTTAGAAAGGAGATTTTCTATACTATAGAGAGGAAATATGAACACTGCGACTGCAGTGATCCTGCACTAAGCTGCCTGGGACAGATCATTCTTTGCCTCCAGTTCTCACAGCAGATGTGTTTAAAAAAGCAGAGGACATCTGTGTCTTCAAATTCTTCCCATGACGGAATACACTCTAGAAAACAGCGTGTGCTTCAGCAGCAGTGCAGAAACCAAGGGATGGCTCTGCAGATGACGCCGTTATCACAAAAGCATGGCCACCAGCAGCCTCAGCTTCCTTCAGCACCAGTTTTTATCATCTCCAGCACACACATCCTTCCAGCAAAAAGCTTAACCAGCTGCTAAACCAAAGGTGGTATAAAACACAGAGATTTTAGTAACAATATCATATTATATAAATACATATTCTTTTATGGTAACATCCTCATCCCAATATAGTTTGAAGTGAGCCACCTGAATACCCAGACCACTTCTCATTTTCCCTGCCAGATGCTAACTCTCAGAGATCCCATAAGAGGGGAAAATAAAAGCAGCATCAACTGAAAGCTCACCACACAAAAGCAAAGCCACCAGCTAACTACCACCATCACTCATTTATCCCAAAACATTTCTTTGAAAGTAATTTGCTTCTACTTTTTTTTTGCAAGGGTGGTGAAAAATTAGTTTCTTAATTGTTAAGATGTAACTTTTTAAAACAAAGAAGTAAGTACAGTCAGCCAGAAAAATCATCACAAGAATATAATCCAAACTCAGAGTGGCTGAGGAAGTGGTGATCACCCTTAATTTCATTATTGGCATCTTTTCAAAATATGACCAAGATCTGGATGCTTCTGAACAAGCACCACAGTGCAGCAACACCAACGATAAGCAAAATTTGCAAGCATGCATCATTTCATTTTGCTTCACCCTCTTCTCACCCAATCTCTGGCTTTTAATCCAATACGCAGCTTTACAAAGCTTGGAATTAAGGCTCCAGTGGAACAACAGTGGTCTCGAACATGGAGTTCAGAGCACAAAGTTTCCCAATCAACAACTCCAGCGAGCACAACTGTAATTCACATGAGCTGCATCCAGATGCTTTAAGTCTGCAACAAGGTCCAGGACAAATCCTCCTGCAGTGTTAAAAGCAGGTAAAAAGCAGTGTGATGCTCTGAAATGAGGATGGAATGACTGCATCAAAAGCAACTTTGCCCCTCAAAAACACAAACCAAAAAACTGATACTTCACTTTATGTGACCCCATCCAGGTGTTCCAGTAACATATCATTATTATTATTATACACTGAACAGGAAATCTAGTCTATTTCTAAGGAAAATAAATTGTTCTGAAATGACCTCATAGTTGCAAATTCTGATTAATCTCACGTAGAGACAACCTCTCTTTGTAATCAGGTATTAGGGATGCTGAGGAACAAGGTCCAGGACAAATCCTCCTGCAGTGTTAAAAGCAGGTAAAAGCAGTGTGATGCTCTGAAATGAGGATGGAATGACTGCATCAAAAGCAACTTTGCCCCTCAAAAACACAAACCAAAAAACTGATACTTCACTTTATGTGACCCCATCCAGGTGTTCCAGTAACATATCATTATTATTATTATACACTGAACAGGAAATCTAGTCTATTTCTAAGGAAAATAAATTGTTCTGAAATGACCTCATAGTTGCAAATTCTGATTAATCTCACGTAGAGACAACCTCTCTTTGTAATCAGGTATTAGGGATGCTGAGGAAGCCATAAATCCCCACAGACTCCTTTCAGCACTGCCTGTCATGTTATGTCCTTCATGCCAGCAGGGAGAGTCAGCCCAGTTCCCAAACAGCTGCATCCAGCCCCAGTGAGCCAGCACCAGCCATGGGACAGCTGCTCACTGCAGCAGGGCCAGGACTCCGGGATGCTCTCAAATCCCAATGAGCCTGGGCTTCATAGATACCCAAGATCCACCCTGAACCTGAAACAAGGGATCTCAAAGAAAGCGGACTGGCAACTATTTTTCAGTCAGTCCAGAGTTTTCGACTGTCAGGGAACAAGAAAAGAGCAAAAACCTGCACCACAGCACCAGCACTTCAAAGCCGCATGTAAAACCAGCTGTGTCAGCAAGTTCCAGACAGATTGCTCTCACATGCAAACCTGTCCCAAAGAGCCGCACAAAGCCTGTCTCTCAATCCACCCCAAACACATTAAATTCCTGTTGCAAGAACATATGCTTGGCTCACCCGAGGCTCCCCACACCCAGCCCACACAGGCTACCAAGCCACCCAGGATTCCTGGGGTCACACACAAGAACCTGCTTCTACAGAAGCACAAACGATGACCAATGGTATTTTGCATCCGTGCCTTTTCCAAGCTAAGGCAGTTGGCAGGATGCATATTTTATATGTTTCAGGGCAAACAAAATATTAGTATTTTCTAAAGATCTGTTAGAGGTTCAGCCATATTACTGAGAACATACTTCAGAAGAAACAGACATACATTTCTGCCTTTGAAACAACAAACCATATGGCAACAGCTTCCTAAATTCCAGTGGCATTCAAAAAGACCATCAGGTACAAAATCCTCCAGGGGAGGAAGCTGCATGGTTGAAAGGTACCTTCTTGTTTGTATGCTGCTTAGCTGCTTCTCCCTCTTCAGTGCTGTGAGCAGAAACAAGGCTGGAAACGAACTCCAGCAGAATCAAGCACTCACTTGGTATCAGGACAAGGATTTTAATAGACTCTTGGACAATCTGAATTTCTCTGTATTAAAGTTATTTAAAGTGCCTAGTAACGCAAAAAGAGGTGATTCTTGGAGCACAGAGCATAAGTTGTGTAAGCTCTTAAGTGGGAGGCTCCCTCCAGCCCAATGCCTTAACTTGCTTCTCAGTGATTCAGCAGGCTCCTTATAGAGATTGAATGCAGCTTTTATTAGGGATCCTGTTAGGCTCAATAAAGACTTTGTCACCCTTGGGGGGATGTAGTAGAAGAGAGGAAATGTTACTCAGCACGGTTTATGGTCTTCATTGCTTCCCTTCCTGTTGCTTCATCGAAGGCTGGAATCTGCGCTGTTTCCTTTAGTCTCCGTTTAAGGCCAATTGTAAAAATAGTACGCCCAAATTCTTTCCTGATACTGTAATACCAGAAATAGAAATACAGAAACATGCTGTAGTTCTCTGATCCGTATTTTACACACTCAGATAACTACACAGCAAACGCACCAACTTTATGGATGCTGGTTCAAGAAGCCCACCCTACACACTGTCAGCTACCCCCGAAACTTGTGGGAGGAGCAGTAAAATCCACTTAAACATATGTAACAGAGTGTACAGTTCCTAAACTAAAAGGAAGATGATGAGATGAACTGGAAAGCAACTCCTTCATCTTAACTTATTTACTGTCCTTGCTCAGTGGCATAGACATTGGACTTCAACAAAAATGCAAGCAATGCAATAGAATGTCAGCTCAGAGCTCTTTACTTAAAGTAACAGTTCCCTTTAAAGTAGCCTCCTATTTAGTTGGAGGCCACTTAAAAAACAAAAATAAAAATGAAATACAAGCACTGAGGCACTATTAGGGAAGAGAAAGGATGGATTAGTCAGTCAGACAAATGAAAATGTTATGAATGAAGGCTGTTAAAGTACCTTGCAGAGAATGACAGAGTTTAAGCAGCACTCCTAAGGAATGAAGCCACAACATTCCATGTAGGAAATGCCACCAACTCAAAAAGCCTAATTAAAGAACCTTTCATGGAACATAACAGCAAACTCCCGTATGATCTTACTGTGTGCCCGAGACTGCACACAGTAACATTTGTATACAATAAACTGGTTCAACTACTTCAGAGCTATATTCCATTATTCAGACAAAATGGCATCTTTATACAGGATAAAAGAGATGAAAAGAGACTTCATTTCACTCTTGTAAACCCAAGAAGCAATTCCCATGCACAGCATCCATTATTAACAGTATAGCCACAAACAGAAAACTAAAATCTGGCTCTTGTTTTTGCAGATAGTAAGAAGTAACATTTGCACACTTGGATTTTTATCTTATTTTTTGTGAAAAAGTAGAAAGTCTCTCAATGGGGCCAATATAGTTTCCTTATATATTATTTTCTAATATTTCATTATAACATGCACATGGATACAGGCACAGACTTGCACTCCTAAGAATCAAACTGTCCTTAAGAAAATTTGGAAAAGCTGGATCTTTAAAAACAGAGACTTGAGAGCCACTATTACAGTTTATTGATAGACTGAAAATACCTCAATTCAGTGGCATACTTCTAAAAAGAAAATAAAAGAACTGAAGTCTTTCTATATGAAAATAAAACAAAAAGTTTCTCTACTCACCAATCGCTCCCCACACCCAATCCAGATAAACACCTTCCACCTCAGAACCCTGGATTATGTTGATATAGGACTTTGGTAGAAAGAAAAACATTTAAAGGAATGAGGGAGGGAAAATTTTATATTATTTTTACTGCTGTTTCATCACAGAGTCAGCATTTCTGGAACCCTGACTTCACCAGAGGAAAAAAAACTTCCTTTGGAAAAGCTGATTTTGCAGAGTGAAGTTCCAAGGGTCCTGAACTGGAGAGACAGAACATCAGATGTCACTGCTCCAAAGCAAGCAGCTCATGGAGAGTTTTGAGTATCTCAAGCACTGTTCAGCCCTTTTTACAGTTAAGAACAAACATACAGCTATGAAAAACTGCCTTCAACTAAAACATTACCATAAAGTTCCCAGACATACATTACTTAATTTTAAAATATCTTTCAGACTTACATACTGATAACAGAAAAACAAACTGCCTCAAAAACCCTGAGCTCCTGAAATTCAACAGGATGAGAAGCACAGAATATACAAAATTATCAAAGAGCAAGACTTTATACCAAACAGTTTTAAATAATACAAAGATCGTAAAATCAGCCTCCTAACCCAGGCTCTTGAAAAATCCACCCCAAAAATGGGCAATTTCAGGCTTCCAGTTTAATTAACAATTTGTTAGTCAAGCAGCTGACCACTTGTCAGAATTACCTTTCCTTCCAGAGGACAAGAATCCATCAAATAGCAATATTTCAGTTAAAACCTTTTGATCGTAACTCCAAAAACATCAGCTCCTCTGATTCACAAACTCCCTGCTCTTTTCAGAGGAAAAGTGTCAACATCTGAAATTTCTTCTTAAGAAAACAAGGAATTCTGTTAGGAAAGGTCAGAACACTGAAACATTTAGAAAAAAAAGAAGGTACATTCTCATTAAATAAGAAATTTGGTACGGAAACCTGGGGATGAGGAGAGAGGAGGTGGAGGATGAAATCCAAAGTTCTATGCTTATCCATACTGGCAGTGAGGCTGAGTGCAGCTCAGACATATTAAACACCTCAGTTGTTACCTACACATGACTTTGCTCTTACTGCAGAAAATGCTCCAGTTCTTGTTCTCTTTCCTCCCTCCTGGACTAGCAACTGCTGGTTCATATTTAACATATAAACACTCCATTGTCAATGTTTTCATCACATTTTGCCCAATGTACCTTTGCAGCAAGTGAATGTTAAAACCGAGATCCCATACTACAGCTCAACAGGTATCTCATACAGAGAAGGACTGACAGACACAATAACAACACTTTACTGCAGGTTTTTCCATCATATTGATTGTCGGAGTTTTATACAAATGGGTAAGAATATTTATGATTTTTCTGTGTGTAATTTCTTACTTCTTTGTGAATTAAAGCAAGGAAAGATCATGTCTGTCCAGAAATTAAGTCCTGCTAAATAAATAATAGTGAAGGCAAAATGAGATCATTATCAATATTGTAATTTAAATCACCCACTCAGTATCTAGGTAAGGGAGAGGAATAAAGCTCTACTAAATGCCTAAAAATGTTTCGGTGCATCAGTAAAACAGGAAGAGAATGATGAGATTATAATTGGAGAATAAAATATCATACAAATGTAACGCTCTCCTTCAGTCTTTTTCAATAAAACCACTGAAGGAAAAAAGAAAAATCAAGCTCCAGATACTTTATTCCCATAATAATGTCATTATGAGCTATGAAGGAATTCCTGTAGTGGACAGCAGTAATATGATCACCAGTAATTACTTCTACATCCTGGTATTAGGATACCCAAGCACTAGCAAACAGAGCAATCCAAGAAAGTTACTGCAATGTATAGGAGGCGATATTTCTTAGAGAGTCTAAATTATCCGAATATAGATTCCCACAAATTTTACTACTGCCTCAACTACTACAATATCCTCTCACACACTGAGAAAGGTTAACATGCCTGTGTTCATTGTGCCCACACAGTAGCAGCAAATATGCTTATATCCCTCACCAAAAAAAAAAAGAAAACCAAACCAGAAACCAAAACCAGGATTAATCAGTAGCTCTTCGCACCTTCACTCATAACAAAAAAATTAGCCAGATTTATCTCACTGAAACATTTGAATGCAAACCACCATGGCAAAACTCTAGGAACTGATGCTCTGCCACTTTAACATTTACCTTTGTATTTCTCAGCAATACCTGTGCCATAAACCACAAGCTTACAGATTCAAACTGAGGAGCTATATTTGCATATGCATATTCATCTAGCTAGGTTTCAAGTTTGAAATCAAATCAAATAAATGTCAGAGGTACAGATAACTGTGCACTTCCCTAGTCATTACATTGATCACTGATCCATAATGTTACAAAGGGAATAATTCTAATTAAGAAAATTAACAACTTCAACATTAGGAAGAACAACAAACAAGCATACCGTTAACAGACTGAATCAACCACAAGATAATATTGTTACTCAGGAATTTCTAGCTCCAAATCCTGCAGCCTACCCACCAGGCATCCAGCTTCACAAAGTGCAACAAACTTCATGACTAACATCCACAGAACTATAGATGATGCCAAGGAACTGCCTCCTCCACCTCCATACTAAAATCAAACACTTACTAATTGACAACACGTGAGACACAGGCTCCTTCAGCTGGGTTGTAGTATATGAGATGACACAGAAGCCTCTTCTTCTCCAATGAGCCATTCAATCCTTAAGCAGACCAAAAACTTTAGAGGTTACAATCAGCTTTGACTACAAAAATCAAAACAAGCCAATTCTACCTTTCTCATCCTAGGAAACCATGATCAACACAATTTGTAATGCAACACACCAGAGATTCCTCCAGCCTCTTGCTCCTCCAGTGTTAGCCAACCACAACCTCTATGGAAGTACAACAAACCCACTTTTAAATGAATCAAGGATCTCACCTAAAAATAAGATTTCTGTTTTAAGAGAGCAATACTACCATTATTTACTGATGATGAAAAAAAAATGAAACAAAAAACCCAAACAACTAATATTAAACTCTAAACTTAATCTGAGCAAAGTTGGATTTATTAGCAGTGTTGCAATGCCTTCCTTTAATATGCCAACTTTTGACTCATCAGCTCACATTAAAAGAGAGGATCCACACAGGGAGATGAAAGGCAATGTCTGGACACAGCAGCAGAATGCTGCAACAAATATTACACCACCACGATCTCTCGGACAGTCATGCCTGTGACTGCAACCACGGAGAACACACACTCTAGATCCCAGTCCCCCCAACACAGGAGAAACAGAAGGATCCAGTATCGCAGCTCAGACATTTTACACAATTACACTGAAAATTAAGACATCTCTGTTGTGTGTTTTCTTGGAAAGCTGTGCATTTAGAGTGTCTCAGCCTCCCACTCAGGCAGCTGGTCCATTGCAGCACTTACCAAGTACACTCTGTCCAAGGGCTAGAAGGAATGAACCTGTTATCTAAGGCTTCTCACTTTATTACATTAGCATTCAAAACCGTGAAAGCTATGTAATTATATTTCATATAAAAATACATTTTAAAAAAACGTTCTACTAGAGTCAAACTAGAGCTTGGGAAAAATCAAAGCAATATTACTATTCGCCATATGAAACACTGAAGTCCATGACCTCCAGATTTTACAGAGCCAGATTTGCTGCATTTGAGAGACCCAAACTAAACGCAAAGGAAATTCTCAATTTTTCTTAAAAACATGGTTGTACTCAGCTCTGATAGGTTATGAAGCACCTGTTACCTACAGGTCTGCTATACTCCATAATCACCTTCATCTACATAATGTGAACAGAGGGGAAACAAAACAGAAAAAAGTTCCTCTCTTTAGCCATGGACTTCACCAGGAAATGTACCCCAATGCCTCAGGAATTGGGCTGAAGTGGTAGGATGGTAGGCCAGATACACAAGATAAAAGATCGTTTCTAATGATCACACCAGCTGGATGATACCCTTTAATCCCTGCACGTCTGTTTGGAAGAACCAGAACAAGAAGACACTGACAGGCATCTTGTAAGTCACCTATAACGGCATCTGTAGAGGAGTTTGTTGAAGGAAGCCTTTCTATCCAACACAAGGGAAGCAGTAAATGCGTTTAACAGGAGGTCAGCAGTCTGACATAGGACTGCCAGTTTCCTTCCTACTTCAAATGGGAAACAGGAACAGAAACTTCTTCTGCAACAGTTGGAAAGAACAATTTTACTCAGCCAAATCAACACAGCCTACTGGAGGCTGGACATGTTACAAAGAACCCTGAAAATGCAGGATCAAGTAAATGAGATTTAGTAGAATAACCTCCCCACAGTATCTAGTGGCCATTGGCATGCACAACTCTTTGTGACAAGAGCATCATAAAGCTCCCAAAATTGAAGTGGAACAAAAACAGTACCATCACCTTTCAACACTAAACCCATGATACAGTTTACAAAGACAAACCTCGCTCCTCAGCTCCCTCAAATACAAACTGCCAAAGTAAAAAACATAACAACAGCTCTGGAACTCTCTCTTTATAGGAATTCATATTTGGCCACAAGGCCAAACTGTATGTGCCTGCAACACAACACACCACCACAGGAATTCCTTCCCTCCAGACCAACAGGACCAACATTCAAGGTTCATTAATGATCAGTCTTTGAAGGACGGACTGCTTAAATGTCAATGCTTTAATCAGGCACAAAAAGATTACAAAGAGAGCATCCCTTAAGGCAGTTATTTTTGTTCCATTCATCAAGAATTTGCTACACTCCTGACATGCTAAAAGCTAACCAATAATTAGCAGAGCTAAGGAACCTCAAGAAACCAGATGCAGAATGCTAACTAATTTGTGCATGCTTCCCTGAACTCAGGGTATTTCCAAAAATACTGCATTGAAATCATCAAAAGAGGAAGAAGGGTGTATCACAGTACCATCAAACAAAGGAAAACACTCTATATTTTAAGCCTGGAGCCATTGCAACAAGAAGACCTCCAAATTTTAGAAACAGCTTGTCTGGCAATACCAACATGAGCAGAATTCTTTTATGGCAATATCGGGCCTCTTACAAGGAAGGGCATCAAAGCCCTGGACAGACTTTATCAAGCTAATCTCAATACACTTCTCAACAAAAACTCATTTCGCACATGCCTGGCAAAGTGTTTTGCACTTCCCTGCCAACTGGAGGCTTATCTGGAATGGTCCTGAGAAGTGTGCAGCTTCTTTGCCAGTGACAAGACCACCACAAGCCACCTTTTAATGCCAAGGGACTCACTTCCATCTGAAGACTGCCAGCTTTTTACATTCTTGGGATAGGAGGATCAGCCATTGCGCACCAGGGTTATTAGACAGAGCCATGTAGTAAACAGCAGCAGTGTGTGATCAGTGCACTCAGCAGCACAGCAGGGATGTCAGACAGCTGCTTACAGATGTTTGGCTTCCTCGCTTCTGCTCCTCAGAAACGGGGCTGCCCACAAGCGGGCAAAACCTGGGCACAGGCACCTCAGTTTCCTCTCACAGCACACATACACACAAGTTCCTTAAGGCTACTACTCTCTTACTATTTATTTTCACTGTAGACAAATATCCAGCTCTCCTTACACAACGTGACATAAGAAACAGTTTATTAAAATAAACATTACAGAGAACTCCTCTCTGAAGCTTATACAAAATAAGTTTGGGTATACTGCCTGAGGAGATTTTCTTTTGAAAATTTTTTTTTTTATAGTTACCTTTTTATTCACTACAGTGTTTTGCAGCTTTAATACTGTTTCTGTGAGGAATTTACTACCTACACATCCTGACTGCTTATCCTCCACCCTTTGCATTTTGGAGAACAAAAGCAGAAAAGAAATGTGTTTTTTTCCATTTGGCAACTTTTCTGAATGCCAAGTATAACTTGCAGTTCTCTCCCACCTCCTTCCACACCCTTTTCTGGCCCTTTTTCACTATTCTAGTATCTCAAAGTTCCTATTGCAAGGTCAGTAACAAGGCACTAGGCTCATCTTTTAGGTCAGATTAAGCATTGAAAAACACACTCTTACTACCTAATCAGTCCATGAAATAAGTTTTTTAAATTCAGATACTACAATAAGAAATAGCTTTGTAGAAAAATATTACATTACACATTTAAACTTTAATTCATACATGAAAACTTTTAGTTAAATTATCACTCCACAGAGGAAACTAAGTGCATGACCGTACTTCACAGGGAAAAGTATATACTAAAGGAAGTAAGTTCCAATAAAAAATTTCAAGACTTCACCATAATTTCTGGTTTTACTCTCAGGGCTGTCACAGCTGTCAATAAAATGAAAAAACAGTTTTTCAGGAACAGTAGAAGCAAGGACAGGAAAAGTAATCTTGGAGCAATAACTCTTCACATGCTCCTTGGCAGATCACTGGGAACAGCCACCCTGATACACTCTAACTCCACATGCTCCTTTAACAGGGTTTATATGAAGCAGAAGTCATATTACCTTCTGGAAAGAACCAAACCAATCTTATCTTGGAAAGTTACAGGTATGAGTTTAGTTGTCCCCAGATTTCCATGTTTGCAGGCTGGGGAACAGAGAGGAAACACTGCAGGCACCACCTGCCCACTGGCACCAGCTGCGGCTCACAAGGTCCCCACAGCTGTTCTGGAGCACTGAGTGTCTTCTGTGACAACAATGGGCAGAAATTTGAATCATTTTTCAGCCCCCTACAAGCTAAATTTACCACCACCTTACCATCACAGTTTAGAGAATCAGGCCTTGAAATATCTGATCAATACTAATGTATGACCTAGTCTGCACAATCACATCTGCTGAGTCCTATATCCTGCATTTAGTGTGAAGATTATCATGAAACAAGCTGCTGTGATCTCTGGGTTTTAGTTACAGTTACTTTGGCCAACAGCTTGAAAAATATCTCTAAATACTGTCTGTATAAGTTTCTAGTACACTCTGAACCACACAGTGAAAACAGTGAGCTTGTTTTACAATCATCTCTCCAACACAAAAGCCTTGCTGATAACTATATAATCAGTCCAGAAAACCCCAGAACCACTGAGTGAATCTTCTAAAGACCTTCTTGGAACAAAATATAAAGAGTAGAAAGGATGTGCAGCCCTCTCAGGACATCCTAACATCCCCCTGAAAGCCTGAACAGAGACAGGGGCTGCACAACAAACACCTCAAGGCAGATACAGGACAGCATCAATATCAGACACCAAACTTTCTGAACAAGATGAAGGAAAAGGGACGGAGACTTGGAGAAGACTTTGTGCTTTGAGAATAACTTCATAGGCAGATTAAGAACTTGATGAATTCTAGAGATGTTTGGTTAAATAGTCTTACCTACACTCACACCAGATTCTCAAATTCCTTCAACCAGCCAGCACTGAACCAAAAGGCACAATGTTAATGAAATCTGTGCTTGAGAATCACTCTGTATTAGGATTGCAACAGCAGCACAAGCTTTAAAAAAGAAAACAAAAAAGCACTAAAAAGAGATCAAACCATGCCTGGACAACAGGGGCTTCAGACAAAGCTGCTCCTACACATACCAGACTCTGGGTGAATTAAAGAATGACACGAAGTTCTTCTCCTAGGTAACAAGTGACAGGATGCGAGAAAATGACCTCAAGCTGCACCAGAGGACATTTAGCTTGGCTATTAGGAAAACTTTTTTCATGGAAAGGGCTGTCAAGCATTGGAACAGACTGCTCAGGGTGGTAGAAGAGTCACCATCCCTGGAAGCATTCAAAACAACTGTGTGAACAAGGCACTTAAGGACATGGATTAGTGGTAAACACGATGTTGCTGCTGGGTTCACGGTTGGACTTGATCTTGGAGGTCTTTTCCAAACTTAGTGATTCTGTGATTCTGTAAAAATACTCAAGAGCATTTCCTTTAGGCTGAGGACAGCTCTTCCAGAGGGAAGACACCGATGCCTGCCATCACCAATCAGGAAAAGTTCCTCCCCCCAGGTCTGAGAGCAGAATTCCTGCAAGCACCTCTGACCTATCTTGCTCTGCAGAGCCATCAACACACACAGATTGCGATCATCTTCTTTCCTCTCATACAAGAGTCATACATATAAAAGTGCCTTAGAATATAATTTCCTTTAAAATCCTTATTGTACATATATCTTGGAGAAAAGATATCTAAAAATTATATACACAAGGTGTGCAGCAGACACCCACACACAAACAGGTGCATAGACCAGTCACAGAAAGCAAGAGACACCGACACACAAATTACAAAGCCAAAATGTTTTGCTACCACTTTTGCTGTGGCCTTACTTCCTTCAAATGAACCCCAACGTGCAGAGGCAAGTTAGTTTAGGCAACAGCCTCTGACGTTTTTGTGTAACTACACACAAGAGATACAACATAACCATTACACTTAAGTAGGATGTTCGGATTCAACAATTCCACCAAGACTTAGACACAAGAAATGCTGGAAGGCACCAGCTGTGCTCATCAGCTCCATTCATTCTTCGGTGGTCCTGTGCAGGGACAAGAGCTGGGTTCAATAATCCTTGTGGATCCCTTTCAACTTAGGATGTTTTTTGATTCTAATACAATTCCTCAAGTTCCCCATGGTTAACTTGTAGCTCTTTCTCAGCTAGACCCAACGGCACTCACATTTCTTCATGTAAACTGGACTAGCATTGGGAATAGGTACACCACATGTTCAAAAAGGCTGAGCCAGTGCTTTAAAATATCCACTCACTTGTATCCCATAACAGAACCACATTCTTGCTCACCACTTCATTTCAGTGAATCAGAATTGGAAATTACATGCAGGAGACAAACAAGGATGGCAGAACAGCTTTTTACCTTGTGATGTGTAACTCAGTGACTCACTACACACAAACCCTCAACTTTCTGCAAACAATGCCAATACACATGAACCACTGTCCATAGGGTTTTTAGTGCACTGTAATTTCATCTCCTTTTTAATACATCTATGTTCTGGTGAGCAGACTTTACACTAGATGAAGGAATTTTCATTAGTCATGGCCCAAGAGCAGAATGAAACATGCAGGAAGAAAGGGCCAGGGCAGATAACTTAGAATAACCCTTCCAATTCTGCGCAGAGAACCAAACAGCATCACTTGTCACAGACACAAAACATCTGTACACTTCTGCTCTTCCAAGGTGAGACACTGGAACATGGATGCCCCATCCCTGGAAGTTTTCAAGGCCAGGTTGGACTGGGCTTAGCGCAGCCTGGTCTAGTGGAAGGTGTCCCTGCCCATGACAGGGGGTTGGAAAAGGAGGGTCTTTAAGACCCCTTCCAATCCAAACCATTCTGTGATTCTGTGACAAAGAGGTGAAAGACTCCACTGCACAGTATCAGCACAAGGAGAGGCTAAAGCATGCCAACCATTCTTCCCAGAGGGTGACAAGATGTTTGGCTTAGAGACACAGCTGTGAGTGACCACTACAAACAAAAACCCTACGGTCTACCCATACCAGGAAAAGCAGCAGCAACACAGTCCCAAGGACCCTTCAGAGAACCATATTTAAAGAAGGTATTTCAGAAACCAACATGATCCCAACCAGTTTTAACAACGCTGCTCCAAGCCAATCACAGAGACACTTACAGGAGCAATGTCCATGACTTTACACCACAATGATAGAAGCATCAAATACTCATTTAACCAATGAAGAAGCCCTGATCATCCCTCAGCTGCCAGGGAGATCAGATACCACAAAGTCACAGCTATTAGATGGAACAATCCTATGCATGTTCCACCTACACAAGGTGATGAACACTGAATGTTCAGTCTAATTTACTTCCCAGAATTTTTATTAAAAGTTTGCTTTCCTTGGCATTTCATTTTTTGTGGGTTTGGTTTTGACTTTTTTTTTTTTAAACAGCTGTGGTTCACAACGATCTTCCAAAAATAATTAACAAATTATATACACCTACTCCAAGGCAACTTAAACATCACAATGTTTCCCTGTCTCCATCACAGTTTGTTTTACTCCTTTCACCCCTGCCCAAATTTTCCTTTCCAGGACAGTGCTCAACATCCTTACCCACAAAACAGGTTAATATGGACACAGACTCTAAAAAATCAAAACACTCACCCATCCCAAAACACTCATGCTGATTTTCTCTACTTTTTTAATATTACGTTTTTTTGAACAAGGAAACTTTGTTAGACAGACTCTAAATTTCAGAAAAATCTTGTCAATGTCACTTCAGTAAAGCCAGTAAATGTAGTCAAAACTCAAGCAGTTCCCTGAAACCTGATTTATTTCATTGGAACCACAAATCAATGTCTGACTGAAGTCAACAGGCTTTACTGTTAGGAAAGCTGGAAAAAATACTTATTTCTGAGAACTACCAGCAGAGTTTCCTTGCAGGTATTCCAACCAGACAATAGCTGCAGAACAGCCAAACCAGATCCCGCCTCTGTGAACAAGGTACCTTGTCCAAGACTTAACATAATGTTACTTATGTCTCTTAAGACATAAATAATCCAAAGACTAACATGAGCAACACCTTCAGGCTTGCTGATGAGAGCACAACAACAACAAACTCAAAAAAATGTTCAAAAATGAGCAAAAAACCTTGCTAAGACAGATATTGAAGCCCATATAGCTGGGTATTTACATATATTAACATTTGTTAAAGCTGGTAAATGTTCCAGTATTGTATTTTGGTTTATTTGAAACAGCAGATGGATTTTCTTTTTTATGTCCACCTAATTTAGGGCTGATTTCAACTTCAGAAAGTGTGTTGTACTTAAGGCTCCAGGTAGTGATGATCTGAATTATTTGGATACTGATATACGCCACGTTGTTGAGTACCTCTGGCCAATAATTCAACTGTATGTCATGAGCACGGAACTGCGTCCACATAGCAATGAAAACGTAAAAAAACCAAACACAACTGATTTTAAAGTAAGATTTTGTAAATTCAAAGTCAATCCTATGATCAGTTACAGATTAAAGATGCTAATCAAGGTTCATTTCAATTATCCAGAGAAGAGATTTCACCCTGCCCAGTCTTGGGGAGGGGGACACCACATTTTACCTGCACTGGTTTTTCCGGGATGTTTAGGAAGACTGAACAACTACTACCAACGTGCGCCAATTGGTATTTATCTGAATCTTTGGAATAAAAGATAAAAATACATCTGTCAAAGAACATCACTCTTGATCACCTCAGAAAACAAGGTGCAAACACAAAGTTTATGAAAATTAATTATCAAGCAGCATCTATTGAGGTAAAACAACAGTTTGCATGCTTGGCTTTTTTTATTACAGGAAAACCACAGATCTAATTGAGATGTTAAGAAATAGAATAAGAGACAACTATGTTAAGAAATAGAATTAAGAGACAACTACCTACCTAAAGCACAAGACAAAATAGAGGAAAATCTAAACACTAAAAACTTCCTAACCCATCAAGCTGACAGGTGAAGAGACACTGTTTTCCCAAAGCTTTGAGGCTTGTTGGACAATCCTCCAGGATTGGCATTGCTGTATTTACCATGAGCTTAAATACATTAATTTAATGAGCAGCTGGGAAAAAAAAATGTAGTTTTGTTTTACCTTCAACTCAAAGCTATGTGGCGGGGAAGCGCAGAAGGAAGGAAGAAGGTTTATGACTGTTTCATTAAAAGTAGTAAGAATTTCAACTTCATTAACACAGAAACTATAGTCTGCTTTCGAATAAGACTCAATCTTAAGAGGTGTCAGCCACCACTATGATCCTCAATGTGCCATTCCTCATGTACCTCTGTTCTGAACTTTGGTTTTAGTAGGTGGCTATAAAAAAGCTTTACAACTCATTTTATTTAAAGAGACTAATCTAATATTTAAGTAACCCTCACAAGTCTAGGTCTTTCCTAGTCCTAGCAAGATGCTGATGGAATATGGTGTCAATGAAATGCATGCACTCTCAACGTCTTTCTCTAAAGCTGCAGTTACTCAACATTCTTGTCCATGAAAAAATTTTTGCGCACGTGATTTTTCAATCATACTGACCATAAATAAAACTGTAACTGTTGCCTTCACAGAACTATTTATAAATTATTCATATTACAAGGTTTTATGTTTTTCTAACTGTAAAAGATAATTGTTGCCCTATGAGCGCAGAAAGGCTATCTGCACAGGGTACACAAGGACCCAGGAAGGAATTCGTTAGCAATAAATTGCAGGCATGTTAGTACGTGTTCCTATCACTTTGGTTATCACCAGTGATAACTAATTTTTCCACTTTAAAGGTCTTTTCCAGCTTCCCAACATAGTCACATGCCAAGAGCAGCCCAAGTCTCTGCATGGTGAGAGATTAAAGTTATGTAGCACATCTTTGATCAAGTTTTCAGGAGATTCTCTGGCAAAGATACTAAAGCAGAAAGACACAGAACAATCTCAAGGATTTTACAACAGTTGGCTGCTCCTCATCTTCAGTTTGAGCTTCAGAACTGTTACCTGCATGACAAAGTCTTACAAAGTGTCACCTATAAAAGAACAGATCACCAAAAATTGGGAATGAAAGTGTAAGACAGAGGTTAGGTAGTAGAAAATTATGACAGGAGTCAGGTTTCCATCACTCCTCTGTCCCTGTTTTGGAGGCCCACATACTAACAGTAAGGGGTTTTTACTAAATAGAAACTAGCATCTGCATCTTCATTTAACACAAATTTCTTTTGGCTTTACAATAACTGCAAGCATCTCCACTTTTGTGGTGACTCTACAATTCTAATTACTTTCAAAGGCTATCCAAAACCAACACCCTTGATACAGTTACACTCCTAAAAGCTCACCTCAGATTATAGAAACAATAGATTTTAACAATGGTTAATCCCATTTCACCTACCAAATTTTGAGAAAATTATTAATAAGATGAAAAAAACCACTTCGAAATACCAGTTATTTCTGGAAACAAGAAGCAGATGTTCTCCTCTGTTTGGCTCAGCTGTGCTACAGTACAAGAGTGCCTTTGTTATGCTGTCAGCAATAATTTATTTTATTTATTACAGCTATTTTATAATGCCCATCAATGTACTATTTGTGCATGATTTACATTCACGCAGATCTATTTCTCTATATCTAAGCCATCAAGAAGCATCACATACACACTCCAAACAGCAGACCCTGTTATGAGAAAATTCTGCAAATTAGGTTTTTTCCTCTTTCCACTGTATTAATAAAAAGGGAACAGGAAGAGAAGACGGAATTAGTATTGCCAAATGAAGTCAAATTAACATTAATCAAGAACTACTGCAAGATGAAGTTAGGAAAATACAAGAGCTCTAAGTATAAACTCCAACTCTTTGAAGTCAAATAAAGGCAAAGCTTTCTGAACCACGAAAGTAAACACTGTCTAGAACAAAGTCATGAAGAACTAAAAAAGATACTATATTGGGAAAAGGTTCCATGAAAAATGGAAGAGAGCATGCTCATGGAGGAGAAGGAAAGACAAAGAAAAAGGAGCACAATCATTTGCTGTTTGGCCCTATCAACCACTGAGCCCTTATCTGTGGCAGCATGAACAACTCCTCTAAAGACCAAAATCAGAGCCTTTGTATGGATCTGGTAAGGAATTCTGGGCCTCAGAAAAAATTAAACCTTTAATGAGAGCACACACACGGTGGGACAAGCATTCATCCTTCCCTCCTACTGCTTTGAACAAAGATTTTCTCCTATTAAAATATTTCCAAATTACTAATATCCCCACCTGTGACAAGAAACAGCAAAAACATTGCACAATAAATCCCATATTTCCAAGCAAACACTGAAGGATCTGCATGTATAAACACTCACAGATTTACCACCCTGGGAGAAAAGTGAAAATATTAAAATATTAAACAAGTGTACAAAATCCTATTGTTTAAGTATAGGCATGATTTTTTTCAGACTAAGTATCCAACTACCGCCACAGTTTCCTCTGTCTGACTAGACAGAAGGGATGATTTGTTAGGATAATCTGTTATCAAAACTAACATCTGAGAGAAGCCTCACAAATTCTGCACTTTCAGGCCATACCTGAGAGACAGGTATACAGATTTATTTCCAGTGTCAGCACAGGGTCACAGGCCATCAGGGAACCAGCAAGATTTGACTAAATGGGACTCACTCAAATCGTAGAGCAGCATCTGCTACATAAACAGGCATCAATCCACTAGGAAACATTCTGGAACTCTTTCCACATGAGAAGTCACTTGCATCACATATGAACAATATGCACCTCCAATGATGGACCAAGGGAGAGAAAAGGGAGAGGAGAGGAAGCAAAATATTTGCCAGCCTTTGGTAGTTTCAAAAAAGATTCTAAACGGAGTAACACAACAGCAATTACATAAAAATGTACACATCATTAAATTTTTGCTACAATCCCTACAAATTCATCAAAATAATTCCCTCTGGCAAATAAATTAAAGATTGTAACATATGAAGTATCTGAGCAACAACAACTAAAAAAAAAAAATCAAGTGTGTACATGCCTAATATGCATAACTTATACACTTTAACAATTAGCAAACATTGGAATGTTACCACAACACTGAAAACTTGCCCTAACTCATATTTTTCCAAACAAAAATATTTGTAGCATCAAGAACTAAAATACTTATTTGAGCAAGACACTGAGATAAATTTCAAAATAAGTAAATTACAAAAATATTTTAATATCTCCCTGCTTAGTTTTGTAGTTCTTAGAAATTAAAACATTTTGCCAAGAAAAAGATCTACAATTAAAATCATATGGATAATTGTACTACTTGTAAGCAAAATCTGGCATGTGGAGGGTTTATCTGTATTTTTCCAGAGACTACACAGATGACAGGAACAAAGCACCAGACCATGCTACTAATCAGCACAGCCCCAACCCTGTAATTTGTAATAAATACCCAGGTAAACTGCTCATATAAACTGCAGGAGCAGAAACAGAGAGAGGGGCAGAGAGGGACTGAAAGCGCCTGAAACTCATGTGGATGAGCAGCTTTTGCTTATCATAAAATACCAGTCATAGCTTGGGGAATTTGAGGGGGTTCCTGTACAAAAACGCAGTCCAAGTGCACAAGCAGCCCCGTGCAGCCGATTTTGTGTGGGAAGAGGGGATGATACCCTCCCACCAGAGTAGGAGGGGAGAAATGAAGCCACACTTTTTGTCTGTGTACAACTGGATACTTCAAGACAGGAGTCACCAGATCATTCATCCTGTGCAAGGACACCCAAAATTTGGGTATGATCCTAATGGCTGCACTAAGCAGGTTTCAGCTTCCCTGCCTCAAGTCTTGCAGCCTACAAAGGAAAGGGGACAAGCCAGGGTGTTGATAATAAATAAATAAATAAATAAAATTGCAGTGGCTTTCTCCAGTTCACTTATCACCCTATAGCCATCTGTCCTCACATCCCAGAGCAGATGTTTGGAAAATCTGTCAGCGTGACTGTGACAGATTTCACGCTTTGTATCTGAGCAGGTAGCACAGATCCCCAGGTATACCCTGCTATCAAATTAGGGACAAGCTTTTCTTTCTAAATGTATGTAAACAAAAGCATCCCAAGAAAACAAAAGTGACTTGATTGTAATTATCTACTCAGCAACAGGCAGCAAGAACCGAGGACCCAACCCTGCCAAGTTTTAAGTACATGTGTAATTTTAATCACCAGTAGTCTCACTGTGCAGTGTCTCTAAAAGCCTGCCAAAACAGGGCCAAATAAACAAGGGAATTCAGACTTTTTAAAAATCATTTTAGAAGTACTATTACTTAGATTAGCAAAGATTAGATTTTTTTTTCCCGCAACTAAGATACCTTGGCAAATTCAAACTTGCACACAACCCTGATGTCACTCTCAATGGGAACCTACACAAATGCACACAAACCCACAAGCAGTCAGTCATGATATCTTACAGTTTAACACTACAAGGTTAAGTAAAATAATTATTTTAAGGCAGTTTTTGCCTAAACTAGGTGATAACCATAAATAATTCCATGACAGCTGCTGGGGGAAAAATTGGGGATGCCTAAAAAAAGAACAAAAAGCCCTACACAGCCACAGAGGTTGGTACAGCAAGTAGGAGCGGTGGGCAGAGGTTCTGGGCCAGGCCAGATTACCTGTTTCCCAAAGTCCAAGCCACGACAAGCCAGCACGGAATGCCAACTCATGAATGACACTTCTGTGATGAACCCAGTTGCCCAACACTGCAAGCCACACTAGCAAAGGAATTTTGCTAACTGAAGACTCCAGCTGAAGAGAAAGAAAGAAAGGTCTGAAGCAAGAGGGGAGTGCTAAAAATAAGGAAAAAAGAATGGACACAGAGACTACCTCATCATTAATTTAGAGACACAAGGAGGAATGTGTTGGATATCCCAAAGCGAGTAACCACTGGGACCGAACTTCTGTATTTCACTCACTAGGCTGACTTGAAAGGTAAATAGGGGGCTCTGTCCCGGTAGCATGTACTCCAGCCTCTGAGCAGTTCCCTGAGTAGCCCTTCCATAACTAACTTATAAGGAAGACCAGGCAGGACATTTCTGTTATCCACTGAAGTATCAAGGGAGAACAGATGTTTCCCAGTCTCCAAGGGAAAAACTCAAGAGTGTATCACTTCACAGCACTAATTCTTGAGCACATTTAAAAAAAAAAAAAAAAACACAGCAAGGGAAACAAATAAAGGAAGGCAAAGGGTAAGTAAGCAAACAAACTCCAATCAGACCTTCAACAAATGCAAATTATATCAAACTTACTTCATTATTAAGTTAATGCTCCATGACATTACCATTCCCAAAAATACAGGGCTGACTACAGACCGGCTTGTGGGCTTGTAGGGAAGGGACAGAGAAGGCAGTTAATTAGAAAATGCATTTTATTTTAGCTTACCAGCCTCACACATTTCTATACTCCCACTCACTGCAGAAACATCTTTATGAAGTCTGGGCAGCATAATTAGTTTGGTTTTGTTTAAATCTGCATCACCGTACAGGTAAGCAAAGACTTTCAGCTCCCTAACTTTTCCCATAAGTTTTGCATCACTTTATAAATATGCAACATTTTACTTTTCGGTGATCTACTTCTTCTTGTTCTTCTTCCAACAGCTGGCCCAAAGTACTTCATGAAGAGCCTTGTGCCTGTACCCAGTGTGTTACTGGGCGTTTAAACCACTGCTGGTCCCGAGAGGGCCAACTTTGGAGAAAAATAAATAAATAACCAAGCTCCAGACAGAAGTTTGTGCTCCAGGTCTATGTGCGCACCGCGGACCCCAGGCTGTCGGAACACGGATTTACGCAAAGGAAAAGTGAGAAAGTAAATACAAAGACTCCCTGGGAAGGAGCCGGAGACGCCTTACCTCCGGAGTGCGCTCCGCGGGCTTCTTCCGCAGCGCCTGTTTGATCCTGGGCTCCACTGGGGCGCTCATCCTCCAGCCCTGCGCCCTCCGCCCCGCGGCGCCTCGAGAGC
>NW_008236219.1:677975-694439 GCF_000691975.1 Corvus brachyrhynchos | reverse complement strand
GGGGGGCCGCCGGCCCCCGGGCCCGGGGGGAGGGTGGGGGGTGGAGCCGGGGCCGGCGCGAGGCGAAGGCTCGCGAGGGTTGGGAGGGACCTGGCGCCTGCGCCCTGCGGGGGCGTCGTCTCCGAGCGTTGAGGTGGCCGTGGGCTTTTTCTGGAAGTCGCTTTTGTGCTGCCTGTACATTCGACATAAGGCGTTTTCTGCATTAATCTACATCCGAAATAAAGCATTTTCTGCATCACTTGGGATCAGAGTGTCCGTGATCAGGCATAACATGCTGTCATGGCACCTCTCCCCCTGAGTTTGCGTGTGTTGCCCCTTTCCCTCACACAACAGTTCATAGAATATTGACCTCCGTGATTCCTGAACTTCTTCAAGCCTTTGGCTTAGGTCGCTTCTGGAGGAGTGGCCCCATCCTCGCGGTCCCCAGTGAGGCCTCGCAGCGCCCGGCCAGGCACGGTCCTGCTTCCCGCCCGCAGTCGTCGAATACAGACTTCGACATTAAATACAAAGAAGGTGCTACCACAGCTCGAGAGTCCTGTGGTGTTTTATAAACTACCTACGAGCCCTGCATTCCTGGTCCTGACGCCACTCGGGGACAACAGGAAGCAGCCACATACCAAACACGCCTCGCAAGATTTTCCTTCCTACTGCAAGTCCGATTCTGTAAATTTATGAGATCAAAGCTTTGCAGGCACAACACTTGAGTTTGCCCTTTTGTTTTTTCTTCTTTCCTTCCTAATAACTAAGAGTGGTTTTGTTTCTGCCCTTTCTCCAGCTACCCCTTCCCGTTCTCTTTACCACCTGCCCTTTATGGCACAATTACATTTGTTGTGCTCAAGGACTCGATTGTCCCTTCCACATTGTTTTATAATATTTCTAGTGTTTTCTTCAAAAAAAAAAAAATCTGAGGAAATACGGCATTTCCTCCACTGTAGACTATTTTGATGCTGTGCCTGGTATCACTGCAGGCACAACCCCCATGGGATGGACAGCTGGGATCTAAAGAACAGCTACTCTTAACATCACAGTCATGACACTGCATCCACAACAGAGAGAATATAAGGTGCTCCCAAAACTGGCAGGAAAGACACAGGTTTCAGTCTCATAAAGTCTGTCAAAACTAATTTTCTTTCTTTTTTTTTTCCTTCTCTTTGAACTTCTGTTGTAAATGTAAGATTTCCAAATATCAATGTCTATATGTCTATAAATGTCTATAATGTCTATTATGGTTCCAAAGGTCAGAAGTTTGTACTAGTTATTTCACAGAACATGTTATCCTCTTTCAACTTTAGTACATAAAATATTATTTCCTGTGGTGTGGGAATCTTCAAAGTTTCCCTGCCAGGAAACCAAATGGAAAATACAGAGATTAAAAGTTCTCCTGAGTAACTAAGGAGAAGAAAAGAAGAAGAGAACTGAAGCATGAATCCTTCTCTATTAGGAGATTCTTCTTTTCTCTTATTTCTTCAGTTTGGGTTTTGGGGTTTTTTTTTGTTTTTTTTTTGGTTTTTTTTTTTTTTTTGGAGATGTAACAGCAAATCAAGAGCTTTACCAGCTCAGTTTATATTTAAAGATAAGGTAAAAGATTTGTCAATACTCCCCAGGTGCAGGTGGCTGGAAAAAAAATTAATGAACAACTAGAAACAAACCCTCAGATTTTGGTGAAATCTGCGCAGTCACAGTTCTCATGGATCTGAAATAATTTAAGCCCTATTCTTGGTTTTTAGAAGGAAACTCATTTTACCACCTATTCCAGCTGTTCAGCATTCTATTCCTGCAATGAACACAACACAGAAGTGGACACGCACCATGGGAATAAAGTTAGGAGCCTAAAAATTCCTTTTTCTTTCACACACGAATTCTCATACTGGACACCAGCCTACAGCCAGGCACAGGAGCAGTGAGGGAGCCAGAAGTATTCCATAGGAACCAAAGCTGCCATTCCAATTTAATTGCTTGACTCGACTGACCCGTGAAACAAGACTTTCCTCACTCCAAAAGTACCTGAGTTTGGGTAGGTAGTGGCTCTAATAGCTGCAATTATTTCAGGGGCTATTTTAGCCGTAGGGTTTATTTTCCCAGATATCTGGAGAACAATGGAAACGAGCGTCATGATCCTCACTGTTCACTGTGTTACAGCCAATGTCTCCACGTGGTAAAACCAACATAGTTAAACACAATTAAAAGGCTTTCACGAGTAATTTCAGGGCTGGGATTAAGGGATGTGGCCAAGCAGGACGCCTATTGTCCATGCAGAGGGGAAAATTTGCTTGCCTTTTGTCTGGATTGTATCCCTACAGAAGTAAAGCATCATCACTTACCGCAGTTTTTAAATTGGAAACTAACAGTATCTGTATCATGCAAGAATCGGAGGTGCTTTGCTATTTATACGGATGAGTTGCAGTTTCAAGAGATTAAATGTTTCTGCTTCAAACATCCATGAATTTGGGAAGACCAGCTGAGTTACAGAGTACATCTCCTCCTCCCAGTATGCTCCCTCAATTGTTCTGGTTCACTGACACTCCCAAAGATGCCTTTTAATCTAACGCCTTTTACCACCATGTGCACATCCCAGATTCCTCAGGGTAAAACTCAACTTCCTCACCTCTCCCACTGGGAAAGATTCATAATCATCATGCACTGAAATATTTTTAACTTTTATTTTTGTGTGTGTAGTATCCTGTGAATTTTATTACAGCCTGGCAATTTCCTTCCTCTCATTCTCCAATCTGGCTGTTAGGCTATTGGTTTTAATTTCTTAGCTTGGGAAAAAAAAAACTCCTTTGGACATTCATGCACATCTTTGGCAACAACTACTAGCTAAGTATGTGGTTAACACACTGCAAGGAAGATACACAAATTAATTCTCTCCCTGTCTAGAGGAAAACAAAATATTCTGGGATTCCCAGTGGGAAGAACCTCTTCAGATGGTATTACCATATATGCTTATTCTGATGATGAAATTCCTGAAAACTGGGGAGGCAAAGCGATCATTAGGAATCTTGTGAGAGCTCACATTTTGCAGGAAAGTTACATTTTTGCAAATGGCACAACACTTCTTAGGTAGCTACATAAGAACATTGATCTCCTGGCTATAAGAGCATTTTGCAGCTCAAAATTTCCATTTCTGAAATTAAAAGTGAAATACCAAATTATTTTTGCAAAATCAAGGGCAAGACTGAAATGGTGGAAACATTGAACCACTAATTCTGCTCCTTCCAAAGCAAAATTCCCCACTGTGCATATTCCCAGAGTTTCAGTTCAAAGGATAGTGGTAAAAGTAGAAAATAAGAAACAGAACTGTTAGATCATTATCTTTCTGCTGTATTATAATAGTATTAGTTTAACATTTAGTTTTTTAAAACTAAACCCCCATCTTTCTTCTCTTTAACTCAAGCCTAACATGGCTTTCCCTCTAAAAAAAAAATCAGCACAGATTTTTCCTGAAGGACTTTCCTTCCATATATAGATTTTTCCTGAAGAGTAGAAGCCATGTACACATAAGCAATTGCAGATCTCCTTGTGACAGTCAAACACTTATTTTTCAGCCTTTATCAACAATACAGAAACAAATTGGGAGCCTGACGCCTTTTAAATGTGGGGATGGAACACTTTCTCTACTTACGTTTTACCTTCAGTGGCAATTTTCCTTGCTTTTCATGTTCACTGTCACACATCTGTGATAGTCTTTAATGTGCTGAGTGCTGGTGTGAATAGACTGGGAATTCAGTGAACCTTAAGATTGAAAGGTTTTAAGATATGTTATTTTATTATATTATATTTAATGTGCAAAGAGAGGGAATGACAAGCCCCAGCTGCTCCCAGGAGCAGCCTGAGCCATAGCTCAGCTGGAAGCAGTAACAATTTCCTACATGTTAGTTCCCAGTTGAAGGACACATCTCTCAGCTGAGGGCAATTTGTGGGATGTCCACGGGTAAGGCTTCATGGAGGGCAGGTGGAAATTCTGAAATAACAAATACTTTATGCTTGAGGATGCACAGTGTGTTGGGAACATCTTACCCTGATCTTTGTGTCAGGTAATCCTTGGCCAGTGCTTATGGAGTTCTGGTTCCCAAGTCAGGAGCAATCTGAAAAGGAAACAGTGAATTTGATTATTTGCTATTCATTTACTAAGGTTTCTGTGAACACAAAGACAGGCATTGATGCACTCTCTGAAACTTACCACTGAGGACAGCGAAAGCTGTTTGTGTTGAAAGAACACTGGCTGTCCAGTGACACCGACATGTATGTTCTCATCTTCCTCATTTCCCTTTCTTGTCCATATGGGAAACAACAGGTATGAAGAAGGGCATTGGTCTCCCGTGCTGCTGCTGATTGACTTGAAAGGGTCTGTCCATGGCCTGTTACCACCCTGCTGCAGTTACCAAGCCTCGATGAATATGAGTGAGTGGGATGAGGAAAGAAAGAACTCCTGCCAAGTCACTGGTGCATCCAAATTGCCTCAGGCATGGTGTAGTGTACAACATTATCAACAGTGTCTGATAAAAGAGAATAAGAACTGAAAAAAAACCATTCAGAATTGTTACAAAATAACATCTAAACCCCAGGTGCTTTGCTCCAAGCCACAAGTTCTTGCTACACACTCCTCAATGGAACAGCTCTGTCTGAAACAAGCTCTTATATCAAATTTTTTGTGTGTCTTCTGCCACTTTGTTTTTACTACACACAACCTACAGATATTTGATTCCAGCCCCAGCACTTTGTTGGCAAAGTCCAAAAGAGCATATGGATCTGTCTAGGTATTGGTGGTATCCAGAAACATTATACAGATGTCCACGCTCAAGCCTAAAAAAATTAAAGATGGGGGGTGGCGGGGGAAAACCTGCCCTGACAGGAGGTAATCTGGAGTCTGATGACTGCCCCATTTGCAGGTTCTTTGTTGCTATAATCAAGTTACAGCTTCAGCTGAAAGATTTTTCTTTTCATTTGTCATCAGAAACCTCATGCCAAAAAATATTGGAAAGGGGAGAGTGGGTAAAAGAATGGGCTGGGCACAGATAAAGATGAAGACTTAAGTAACAAAAAGAAAGAACAGTCTCGGCATGGGAAATTGTCCAGCAGAAATTTGGTATCAGTTGCCAATTTAACATATCTTATTCCAAACATTTAATGTCTCTTTCATTAATTTTTCGGGGTTGTTAAAAGTTGTACAACTATAAGCTGCAAGAAGATTTCACAAATGGTGAAGATTTTGTGTCTGTAACCTGTTATAACCCAGAGAGAACATGCAATGGCATTTGTATTTTTCTACTGAGTAGCTATTTTCAGAGGCAAAAAGCCAAACACTTGCAAAACTCAATGTGACCATTCTGTGTATCTGTGGCATTTGTTACTGGACAACACTTTGGCCAACAACACTGAGTTGGTAAAAGAACAGGGCATGCCTACAGAGAGCAGCCAGTTTAAATATGATAAAGACTGGAGTAAATAGGATTTCAGTCCTTCCCTTTTTTTAAGTAAATGGAGTAATTCTCCGAGCATGTGGAAAAATAATAAGAAACTTCTCCTTTTGCCAAAGAACAGGCCAACGGTCTAGACTTAACTGGCAATCTAGATTAAGAAATTGTGAATAAATGCCTGACTGGCAATTTCACTGCTTTATGCAATTAAATACATGCTACTTATTTGTGAAATCCTATGAGAACTATTACAGCTTTTGAATCGAGATCAAGGCTGGGGAAGACTTGCATTTCTTACCATTCTCTTGCTGCTGGTGTCAAGATTCTTTGCAACCACGAGCTTTGCTATCATAGCTGAGACCACAGTGACAATTCAGCCAGCATCAGATCAGCTTTCCACTGTTTGCAGACACTTGGTGCATTTGTAGGAAGATATAGGTCTCTGTGTTTTGGTGTGTGTCTATAAACTATAATTTGATTATGAAGAAATGTTGCACAGTTTAGTAGACTCAGTCCAGGCCTGGGAGCCAGGAATGCTTGGAGAACTCATTGCAAAGTTATGTAGGCCAAAATTCCCTGTATCATCCTCTGGTTTTAGTCACATTTTGATGCTGTCAGTCTGACTTTTCTGATGAAGAGAGGATAAACAGCTCCTGCTGACATGAGTTAGCAAGAGCTCAGCTCCTCTGCACTCTTAAAACTGGGTTCCCTCACCTTGAAGCATTCGCTGGCATGGGCGGTTGCTTTTATCATTTGTCTTCATAGGATGTCATATGTCCTTATTATTCCTTATGATCTCTTCTTTGGCTTTTAATGACCCTGCAGAGCTAATGAGATGTTTAGTTCTCCCATCCAAGCACAACCATATGGATAAGATGATATCAAGAAACTCACTGAAACCATTAAATTTCAGGCAGGCAGAATTTCCAGAAAGTTCCTGTTTTCAGCATGTCAGTTTTAGTCTTCAAATGCAGAAGCATACAGCCTGCTCACATGATGACAGCAGCATAACAGGACAAACTGTCTTCTGCAGACAAAATCCTAACTATTTTTAACTTTAGAAAGATCTGCAGATGACTCTTCTTCCACTCAATGTGGTTTTCCTCCCTTCCTTCTAGAGGCCCTGCCCTTGGTAACATCATACAGTAATTCTGTGACAAGGGATATTGATTCCTAATAGTGTCCCAAAGCCTGTGGTGGCCTCTTCCAACCACCCAGAAGCTCTCCTGCAGCAGAGAGTTGAGATGCTGCTGCTCAGAGACCACCAGAATCTGTTATACCTTCATGCTTCAGAAAGTTGAGACATCCAGGGAGATGGCTGTCCTTCCTCAGCTGCAGGAGAGTGACACAAGTGTGTACCCAGAGGAATGGCCTTGCTGGGGCAAAGCAGGAGCTGAAGGTACAGCACCAGACAAAGCCAGCAGAGTTAGACTCCTCCTGGAAGACCTGCTCACTTTTCCATACACAAAACAGGAAGGAACCCTCACTGCAAACCCCATCATCCCACCATGAGGGGCTGCAGCATCTCCCAGCTGGGATTTCACCCAGGAGGGGAGGCTGTGTCCAAAGTACAGCAACTCCTGGAGTGCGTGTGGTCTGCGGGGGGGTAAATGTGACGGGAGAGGGAAGTGGTATTTCATCCTGTGCTTTTCCAGTAGATGGTTGTACTGGTTGTTTTTTTAAATGCTAAAAGCACAACCAAACCTTGAATGAAAGGAAGCATTCTGTAGGGAGCACAGGAAGAATTTCCTTTACTGTAACTCATAGGGAGAAAAGGAAATAAAAGCAGAGCAGCAGCTAGATGAAGGTCAGATGATTGTATGAATCAGAGGGTGATGCAAGTTATTGAGTGCACAGCTGAGTGCTCCGCCCAATAAACCAGATGCCACCTAAGTACACAAATATCACTTACCTGCAATTGCTTACCCCCATGGAAGTAGTCTTCTTCCACAGAGAGAGAGGACTGGGGGTTTTTTGTTTCTTACAGTCATTCTGTGAACTTAAAAATCAGGAAAATATTTATTAGGTAGGACAGCAGTGATGACATTAAGGCAGATGCAATTTCTTAAGATTTTTAGGCATTTCACTCATCCTAGGTGAAAGCTGAGACACAAGCACTCCCCAGTCCAAAACACTGAAGAGGTGATGGAGGCTGCTGCCTGGGTATTTCCAGAGCTGTGTCTGGAAATGTATTTGCAGTTTCCATTAAAAAGGGAAACACAATTAAATACCTGCAGTGACCTGCCTGGCCCATAGGAAGCACACTGACTTCCAGAAAAACCCTGACACCAAAAACAATCTTGTCAAGGAAATACAATTTTCAATAGCTGCATATGAAGTGACTGCACAAGTGGAACCAGCAACCTCTGACTTTTCTAGAAAGCTGAGTCGAGCTGCCCTCCAAGTGCCCTTACTTCCCCTCCGTGTGTCAAGGATACTCTCAGTGCCATACCAGCATGTTAAAAGCCATGGATGGTACCAGCAGATATCTCACTACCTTTTTTCAAATTGCATTAGTGACTTACTTTTTTTTCCAGAGCTTTTGCCAGTGGCAGACATTTTCCATGGCAGTCCATTGCATTGGAACAGTTGGATTTCATTGCCATCTTTATCCAAGGCAAAATCGCCTTTGCAGTAGAAGTGTTTTCTTTTATAGAAACTATTGCTGTAGTAGTTGGTACTTGGTGAACTATCATTGGGTCTCACTCTAGGAGGGTATTACAAAAGTGCCGTACTTTTGAAGAAGGTACCAAGAGAAATGGAAACAGTTTGTGGGTTTGCAGTTAAGGAGGCCCTGAGCAGGAACCACCACAGAGTTTTTTCCAGTTGTGGTCTAAACAAGGATGTGCACACACATCGTAAAGAATCTGCAATCAAAATTGGCAAGAAGAATATTGCAATAAGAAACTGAGAGAGCAGAGCTCTGCAGCACCTTGGGCCCAAGGTGGGAATCAACAGTAAAGCCATGTCCTGGGTCTGGCAAGATTGTGAGTGGAGACAGGTGTCAGGGACACCCAAAACCTGGAGGTGCAGTGACGGTGGTCCAGCAGATGAAGCCGTCAGTAACTTTTACAATAACAAAATCACAGAATGGTTTGGGCTAGAAGGGACTTTTAGAGGTCATCTCATTCCAACCCCCTGCCATAGCCAGGGACACCTTTCACTAGACCAGGTTGCTCAAAGCCCCATCCAACCTCATCTTGAACACTTCCAGGGATGGGGCAGACACAGCTTATCTGGGCAACCTGTGCCAGGGCCTCACCACCCTCACTGCAGAAAACTTATTCCTTGTATCTAGCCTAAATTGACCCTCTTTTAGTTTAAAACCATTGAGTTTAAACACCATGGGCAAGGAGGGGTGAGGGTTCTGTTGCAGAGTGTTTCCTTCACTGAGAGAATGAGACCACCACATGCTCCAGCAATGCTGCTCAGCTGCCTCTTTAGTTGACAGCCTGAACAGGAAATAGCCAAATCACACCTAATGAGCTTTCATGCTTTGACTATAAGTGATGAAGGCAGAAGACAGACGCTGCTGATGGAAGACATTTCCTCCAAACCTGCCTCTGTTGTTCGCATCCTGAAAAAGTGGAAATTCACCCCATATTTCTGACGCTAATGACTTGCACTGGACAAACCCTGCATGGGCTCCAGCAGAGCACATGATTCCTTCACTGGAAGGATGAGCTGCTGTAGGAGCTTGCAATCCAACAGGGTCAGCAGCTTCCCAGCCAGCCAACCTGGGAAAAAACAGACAAGGAAGCGACAGTCAACCTCAAAATATCTGAAAAGTTGTGTTTAGGTTGAGGATTATTTTCCTGAAAAATGTGTGTCTGAATTCACAGCTGTGAAGAGCTGCAGTTGCCAGGAGAAATGGGGGCTCTTAACATCTCAAGACAGAGCCTTGATTTTAATACTAAGTCAATTCAAGTCTACAGTTCATAAAAACTTCTCTTTCCATGGGGAGGGTCTGCTTTTCACTAACCTGTAATTTAAGAAATAGTTTGGAGAGTTAAGCTGTATTTTGAAAAATAAATTCTCCTTCAGGCTGATGGCTTTTACAGCCTAACCAGCCTTAGAACAATGTCATGTGAAATGACAGAGATCAAGACCTTTAGTTAAACTGTACAAGAAAAACAGCTTTGGAGAATAAAGTGCATGATCATTAATTATTGCAGCACAAGGAACACAGCTGTAATTTTCTTGTTCACTCAGAATATCTCCCACAAATTTTATCAGTCTTATTGTTAATACATGAAAACAGGGGCCAGTTTTTTTCATATCTTTTGGTAGTGATCAAAATTAGACAAGATTTCTAGTTACAGCTGCTATTAATAAATCTACTCCTTAAAAACGTGGTAGTTAATTTCTTAGGATTCAGTGCACTCAGTAAGCTATTGAAAACTATAATTGCTCATGGCTGTAATTTTGAAGTAATTATAGAAGCAACTATAGAAGAAATGCTGAACATAGTCTTTGCAACACATTGAAGCTCTCCAAAGAGAAAAGCATCCCTAGCAGGAAAATCAAGCGCATAAACCCACTGGTACCCTCTGCCCTAAAGTCACTGTTTATAGGCACCTTTGTGGCATAGTGACTTTTTGCCCAAAGGCCCCAAAGGCCCCAAATGAGGGTGTTTGCTCAGGAGACGTCCCACCAGTGGCCCAGTGTCAGCACTGGGAGCTGGCCAAGGGACTTGCTGGGGTCACCCCTGCACAGACTTGGGCTTTGCCTCCAGGCGCCCTCGCCACTGCGCTCTCTGCTGGCTCCAGGCTGTTCATAAACCACTTTTCTTTTTGTGACATCTGTGAAAATATTCTAGAAATTAATTTGATTAGCCAAGAAAACTAAATTAATGAGCCTTTGGGATGTAAGAAGCTCATTTCTCAAGGAAATGTTCTCACCCCTCTTCCTCAGCCCAGCTTCGTGCACTTCCATAAGAAACACTACCTTCATTTTCAATGCCATTTAAGGAAAACATTTGTTTTCCATTAAGAACCTAGGACAAACTCAACCTTCAGCTCTCCCCAGCAATGCCACTAGTGACACATTCATGTGTCCCAGAGCTGCAACTTCAGGCCATCCTGCTTAAGCAGGAAATAATGATGAGAACAGCACTGGTTGCAATTGCTCCAGCACAGCAGAGCCGCACGCGATCTGCACGACTCCCCATTCCTCCTTAGTGCTTTTCCGTGAAAAAAGCAGGATCTGTCCAACCAGTGGAATCAAAGCTCATCTTAAGGAGTTAACAAAGAAGGAAAAGCAAATTTCAGATTAAACAGACACTCTGGTTAGTGCTAGAAACTGAACAACAGGAGCAGGCAAAGGCACGGTGGTCAGAGAGAGTTCCTCTCAGTGTTTTGGAAGGCACAGGATAGTTGAAATCTTCAAACCAAAATTAAACAATGTCTTTATGGTCTAAAACGCAGTGGTGCAGGGATGGTCCTGACCTCTGGCACCGCAGGGCTCCCCCGGGCCCCCTCCCCTGTGACCTGCGTCAGAGGAAGTGGCTCCCTCTCGTTCACACAAGGTTCTGATTTTGTAATGGGAAAAAGATGAGCCAGAGCAGGACATTTCCATCCTGCCACCCCCGTCTCGTTCATCCTTAAGATTTTTCTTGGTCTATAATTTCATCTGTGAGAAGCTCTATCTACAGAAAAGCTGTCACCCAAGATGCTGGGCTGCAAGTCCTTAAGGAAAACAACAGCAAACTGAAAGCATGAAGGTGGAGTGAGAGGTGAATCATCCCAGAAGTCCCACCAGCACTCGGACTGGGAGCTCGTCTCACAGCCGGGGGCCCGGCCAAAGCTGGGGCATAGGCAGAGCAGCTGGGTCACAAGAAAAAGGCATCTGCTTATCTCCTGTGCTGCTTTGGAAATCCGGGACGAGCCTGCGGCCCAAATACTTCCTTTGGGATGTTGCAATAAGGATCTGCTGGCTGGGCCGGGATGGCTCATCGGTGCCGCCCGGCAGCACAGCTCTGCCCCGGAGTCACGGTCCCTCGCCCTCGCTGGTGTCTGAGCACCCAGACAACTGCCTGGCTGTACTGCAGGGCTCCGAGATCGAGCTCCGGCGAAACCTGGCCTTGAAACAAAGCGAGTGTCTGCGCCCGCGTCAGTCCCAGAGGGAAGCAGCCCCGCGGCCGGGCTCGCCCCGCAAACCACCGGGGCCGGTTGTTCAGCCCGCAGCGCATCGCGGCACTCCCTGGGCGCCGATGGGCCGGATCCGCGTGCACAAACTGCCCTGCCCACACAGTTACGGCCACCGTGGGCATTGCTCAACCCACGGAGGCTTTGAGCAACAGGGACCGGGTAGAGGCAGCGCCCAGGCTCTGGCGTTCAGCTGACGTGCACTGACGGGAAAGGCCCGTGTCACCACGATGTCCTCTGAGGTCATGCAGGACATAGGGGGTGTTGCCGGGTGCCTCACAACAAACCACGCCTGATGTTTTTCAGGTAGCCTTTCCTTATCATTGACATCCCAAACCACAGGACCAGCTACTTGCTGTCACCTGCCTTTACTCCTGCACATTCTTGTGCCGTAAGTACCAGTGACGGACATTAAGAGCTCTCCAGGCCCTGCTGCAGCTGGTTCTCAGGAGCGTGGCTGAAGGCAGGAGCTCAGACAGTTATCTCCACCCTCGGAGCAATGTCTTAAGCTCCAGATGGGAACAAACAGCTGGAACACACAGAGGTTTGGAAATCAAATTCTGCCGCTGTACAAATATTTTTGGTAATGAAAATAAACAAATTCATGGGAGTAACATGCTGCACCCTGCTACTATGCTTCTAGGAGGAGATAAGCTGGCAGAGAGCAGAGAGCCTGAGCAAGACCCAAATGGGTGACACGAGGGCTCACATGAAGCTGTCCATTTCCAGAGGTACACAACCGTCCAGTCTTGCAGGCCAGCAGGTATTGCTGAGGCAGAAAATGCTGTGCAGCAGCAGTCCCTCAGTGGAAGGAGAGCCACAGCACCTCTCCAACACATGACCTCTCGTGCCAGCTCTTCCACCAGGACCCACAGCCCCATGGGATGCTCCATGTTGGCACTTTCTGTGCCAGTCAGGGCAGGAGCTCTCAATGGCTCTCCTTGGTGCTGAGATGCCTGTCCTGCAATGTCTGTTCCTTCCCACTGACCACAGCAAGGGGAAAATTAACCACCCCTTTGGGAGAGCTACCAGGCACATTGGGCACAGATTATTTACCTTCCAGCTTCTCTGCCAGAGGGCTCTCAAAGCAAAGCTGCCGCTGCTGGGGAACCAGGTTCTGCTCCAAAAGCCTGGACAGATCCCATAGGATTTGAACTTGTTCTTCAGCTGTCAAAACAGAAAAGCGCTGCTTCCAGTAAAGCAGCATCTCCATCCAGCACGAGCAACACTTTCCAAAACCCAGAGTGCTGGTATATTTAGATTTGCCTGTAGCAACAGCAAAGATGATGTTATTGTACAGAGGGAACACAAGAAGGCCGCAGGGGTGGTGTGCGAAGCCTGTAACTGTTCCTGTACCACAAAATAAATGAGGGGATGGCTGGAACAGAATATGCATGCTGCAGCACATAAACAGAGATGTTCCTTGCAGCACAGAGACTCAGAAGACACGTGTATCTCCAGGCTCTCTGCTTACTTTTACCTCCAACTACAAGGCCACTATATTTTAACTTTTAAGAGAGAAGAAAGCAACAGCAGCTCAGCAGAGAACTGTTAGGAGCTTTGTGCTTTTGTGTAACCAACAACCAAGCTGCTTCCCAGCCCTGGATCCAGAAATTGTCCTGTGGTTACTCTGCACTAAGCCACACAGAAAACAATCATATCCTCTTCTGCAGACCTGGGAATAATGTGGGAGATGAGAGACGCTGTGGTACCTGGGTGCCTGTGGCTTCCTTTCTGCCTTTACCTCAGCTAAGTGAATTAGCTTTCTCTTTTGTTTCAGGAAAATTAAGGGAATTACAGAAAAGGAGTAACAATACATTAAAAATATTGGCTAGCAAGTACTATGTCCCAGTCTAGCTGGAAAGTTAAAAAGGAAATAAATTCTGGGCATTAACATGAGCATCTTCTGGATGCTGCAGTGATTATACTGCTGAATTTACTGCTCACATCATCACTGCCAAACACCCACGCAGACACGACTCCAGCTACCCTTGCTGTCCCTGTCAGGAGGACACCTCATGACCATCTACTCTGGTAACACAAAATTCTCTGCCCTCTGTCAGGTGCACTCAGCCCAAGAAGCCCTGCAGGAGGTCTGATAGCGCACAGTGCACATCACCGTTGTCCCATGGCAGAGCTCCCAGCCAAAGCTGAACATCTCCTGCTGCAGATTCTGCTGGAGTTGCCTGCTTGACACCTCCAGTGCTGCTGTGGGACTGCAGGCTCTGCCTTGTGAATTCATCATGGAACAAGTACACTGGGCCAGTAATAACCCCCTGTGTTATCAGTATTAAAAGGCAAGGGATCCTGTGTTGATGCTTTTGTTGATGCACCCACACCAAGGACCGGGCCACTGATAACACTGTTACTTGGGATGGGAACAGAGAAGGCAGAGTCAGAGCAATTCATCCCTGCTCACAGGGGAAGCTCACGGTGGTGTTACAGGACCAGTTTAAGCACCCAGGAGTTAGCTGTTTTGGCTTTCATTCCTCTAAGAGAGGACAAATGCCATTCTTCCAAACACTCCAGTCACAGGCATCCTTTTACAGGACAGGACTTGGCAGGTGCAAGTGGAAATCCTAGAAGACTCCTGTGCTGTCTGGCTGTACAGAACGTGGGACCCACAGTGTCCCTTGCCCAGCAGCTGGTCACTGCAAGGCAGGGCTCAGGGATGCTAACCTCAGCTCATCCCTCTGCTTATCCTGCACCTTGCATGTGACAAGGGCACCTGGGGCAGGTACGTACCAGGGCAGGAAACCATGGAGCATTTATCAAAAATAGAAGATGCAGCTGCTTCGGGCAAAGGTTTCCATCTTCTGCTTGTCCTTTTTCTGTTCTTTGGGAACACAGGACCTTATTTAACCCAGATGCTCTAAAGCCTCATTTCTACACTCTGCTACATCTTCCTAATTGTTTTTCTGTTGTATGATTATTACTTCACTTTTCTTGGCAGCACTGTTATCACAATTTGAACTTAGATTTAATAAAACCTTAGGAAGACTCCTCAATAACGTTCATTCCTGTGCAGTGGCCCCAAGAGACAGAAAAGGGATTGTACTCAGGCAGATGGACACAAATACAGCGACAAACACAATGGCAAACACCTGTGTGACAAACTGCTTTGCAGGTCACTTTAGGAATAAATGTATGAACCAGTGGAAGACCATGGCTTTCTGCTTACATTTGTTCACCTCACACAAAGTCAAGCATTGGTACAGAGGATCAGGACCTCTGTCCCATCTCACTATTGCTTTCTGGGGGCCAACAACATTCACAACTGAAGGGACAGCAAGTTCAATCACAAATTCCTATTTGAAACAATTAATTCCTTACGAGACCCCAAATTAAATGGCTGCAGCACTGCCAAGTGCCAGAATCATGCCCCAAAATGGGCAGGTGAGAGGAGACAGGTGTCAAGTGTGAGATGGTTCACTCAACCACGGTCTCATACCACATGTAAAAAAAGGGACACAAAAGGTACCAGAACTAAACCGACATACTGTATTTATTGCACAAATTTCCCCTAAAATTGGGAATGGTTATTATAATACAAGTGCACATCTTGGGAAATACATACAAAAACAGAAGAGATAACAAGTATGTACATTTTACCCAGCATTTTACAAGTACCACCATCTAAATAATTTAGAGAAAGCAAAAAATTGTCATAAAACATCTCTAAGAACTAATAGGGAAAACATATGCAAAGTGTAAGATCTGTTCTTTTAAACAGTTTTTTGTTCTTAGCAGCCCAGTGTTTGCCAACTGCAACAAAATTGAATTTGCTGATTTGTGTGCCTAGTACGCTTAGGTTCCAGCCAGAAAATTAAGACATGTTAATAATGGAGATTGGGAATAGTGGAAAAAAGAAATCAAACATTAGTTTTCCAGTCACATAAAAGAATCACGATATATTTTAAAAAGTCAATGCTATATCCTGTAAAAATCCCTTTTCGTATTATTTAACAAACAGACATACGTACCACATTGTTCATGTACCCAAAAAGTTAACTCACAGGAAAACTTCCCATCACACGAGGGTTTTGGTTGTGTTCTGCCCACAATACTGCTGAGAGGTGGAGATGGTGCTACCATGCCAGGAGGGACTGGCACTGTGGGAGGATGACGAGGAAGCTGCATCCGTGCCTGCTCTGTCTCGGACTGACTGAACACATCATTAACACCATTACTGGGTAGTGTTGGGCAAAGGGCAGCAGAGAAGGTGCTACCTCCTTCTTCTCTCATGTTAATACTCATTGCAAGCCGTGCAAGGGCCCTTCTGGAGAGTCAAACACATTTCAAAGCAACCCCAACAATTTGCGCAATAATGGCTCAAAGGAAGAGGACCAGTGTTCTCCTGTAAAGATCATTATGAGCACAGTCCTGGGGGGTGCCAGGGTGAGGGGTGCTGCTGCCCAGCTCTCTGGACACGAGCTATGGATGAACTCACCCATCTCGGAATCTCCCGAGGCACAGGCAAGAACCCTCCTCTGCCAGCCCTGACACCGCAGACACCACCAGGTCACTGCTGCCAGTCTATGTACAACATGGAATCCTAACTACTGCCTATACCACATATCCTAGCAAAGAGTTAAACAACCATGTTCTGAATGCAATCCTATATTTCATTAGAAACGTGTTTACACAACTGGGCCCCTGTTTTGTGCTCATTCCAAGAGCCAGATGTAATATAATCGTATGGCAAGGAACAGACACTTGAAAAATGGGAGAAACAAATCCTTGGATCACATATTAAACGTGAGTTTTTCCCCTGCAGCAGTCAGCATTAGATTTTATATACAAAAGAGTTTCCAATGACACTGCCTGTATTAATGTTGGTGTCACTTCCTGATGTAGACTCAGTCCTACATGGAAGGGGGGGGGGGGGGGGGGTGGCT
>NW_008236219.1:672956-677904 GCF_000691975.1 Corvus brachyrhynchos | reverse complement strand
AAGTGACAAATTTTAAATAGTACTAAAACACTACTCCAGGTGAGTCCTGGCCCCAGAGAAGGAAGGGAGCAGAGTTCTGTCACTGACAGAGGTGGGGCAGGGATCTCTCCTGTTGTTTTCAAGTTTATTAAATGGTTTAAATAGATTTGTATTTAAAGTAACTCTGCAAACAACAATAGCAGGTGTGCTCTTCTATTGAAAAGATGATTAGAGAATGACATATTTATAGAAATTTTATAGAGTTCAGCAACCAAGTGAATACCTGTCTCCTACTTGTGTGGATAATCCATGAATTTCAATATACTAAACCTAACAGAAGAAAACACAAGCTAAAAATCAGCAACATTAATTGGCTGCTAGGACAAATACGCAAAGCAAAGCCTAGAATGAAGTGTCCAGTTAAACTGAGGTAGTAGAGCCTTCGAAAACATAATCCACCTCCCACTGTCTATTTACATTACTTACACCAGGTTGGGTCCATCAGCTACTCGTACAACTATTGTATATACAATGACAAACCAGTGATGGCTGAGTAAAAGAGAAATGCTGAGAATAAATAAACAACATTTCCTGCTGGTAATTACACGAGTGAGTAGAAAAGGGATTAGAGTCATCTGCAGCAAGGGTATATTTGTTAAAAAATATTTTGGATATTACTACACTATGGTGTCATTAATGTTCATTTTTTTTGTAGAACAGTTTTAAAAAATGTATCAGTTAGTTACCTGAGCAATTAAGGGTAATAGTCTGCTCGTTTTGTCCCCAGTGCTTTGGTACAATTATTTCTAGTTCATTATTTCAATAGCCGACTGACTGCTGTAAAAAGAGTATGATGTTGCAAGAACATTATAGATCATAAAAAAGTTAGAGGTAATTGCCATGTCATTCTGGGGAACACAATGGGGAAATTTCAGCCAACGTTCTCTTTAGATTAGTTTTGTTTTTAACATTTTGATTACGTTGAGGAAGAAAAGCGTCATTTAGTATAAAGCAACATTGAAACATTATAAACATTTAATACTGGTTACAGCATCCAGCCAAGAATCTCCATCGCTAGTTCATCTGTTGGCCTCTTCCTCCCTCCTCCCTGTTGCCCTCTGTCCCCCACTATTTCCTCTTCCCAGGAGAAAGATCATAAATAAATTCTGTAGCTGACTGTCATTAATAAGCTTCTTACAAAAAAAACAGGCCCCTGCCCCGTTCTTCCTCTGGGAAGTATTCAGAATTGGACTACGACATGAAAAAGTAGAAGTTGTTTACAAATCATTGCAGCTTGAGAATTACAGATCCTAATGTGATCCTCATCAGCTGAAGCCTGGCTGAAGACAGCTGCTCTCTTGTTCAGTTTATAAAGGGTGATGGCATCATGTATTTCTCAGAGCAGTTCTTCCTCCATTCCCCAGTGTAAGTTAGTCAGACATCGTGGCAGAAACTGCTAAAAAATGCATCTCTTCAGCTTTGCTAAAATCTCCACTTTTCTGTGGCTGAAATCTCAAGCTTACTCAGTTTTCTTTTTTCCTTTCATTATCTTTTTTTAATAAATGGCCAAGTGGGAGAGGAGAAGTCTCCAACTGTTTGCACACCGTGCAGTCATATATGGAGGTCCTGCAGCTCAACAAGCAGTTTGTTTTACTTGCTGCAAAGAGAAAGCAGCCAGAACAAGTTGTCTTTCACTCTGCTTCCAGAGAGGCAAAAAGTCAAAGTCTGTGGCCTCTGACATTTTAAAGAAGGATCTGGGCAACGTACGGAGAGTGAGTGCTCGCTACAGCTGCCAGCAAGGGGAGGTCACTGGATTCAATCCTGAAAGGAAGCAGAAGAGTCATGTTTAATCTAACCCAAAACATCACTGGGCTGAACACGTGTCAGAACCCACACTGCTTGCTTGAGCCCCAGCACTTACACTTGGGCCATGGGCTACACACTGCAGCTGCCAGATTGTTCCTCCCACCCCTCCAGATGTGCCTGCTCCCACAGTGTCAGCACTGCTTGAGCTCCCACCTGTCTGGTGGGTTTTTAACAGGACCAACAAAATGGTGAGGAAACGGAGGGAGGAGAATTCCTGCCTAACCTCACAGTAAAGGGAGTAATAGTTGGGGGGACACAGTAAAGGAGCACAGGACCAGCTAAAGCTGCCATGCTCAGCACCACACGTGTACTGTATGCCTTCCTGCTTAGCCTGTACTCCTCTGCAGGAAAACATGCTCAGAGCCTTCCTATAAATACCCCTTAAATAGCTCCTCTGCCCATGCCCCACACCCACAGAGACGTATTATGTGCCTTACATGACACAGAGTGTTTCCTGCCATGCAGGGCAAATCAACCTGGAGGAATCAGGTGCCCCATGTTGTTTACTGGTGACTGACCAACTAAGAAGGGAGTCTGATATGCTCCAGAGTGCTAAGCCCATCTTCCTGCCCGCAGGGAAGACAGAAAAGCTGGGAGATCCTTGGGATCGAGCAATGGCTAAGGAGAAGCCTGAAGCCATGGGTAATTTAGGAATTCTGGTCCAGTTTAGGAATCCATTTTGCTGTGCTTAGGAACAAGCCCAGGTGGAGGGTGTGGCACCAGGACACCCAGGGCAGCACTGCTGGGAGAAGTTTGTGACCATACCCCAGCACCACGCCCAGCTCCTTGACATGGACTCTCATCTGGCCCTTGAGATACTCGGACAGCATCTTGCTTTTGAAGTAGAGCTCCTGCAGACGATCTTCCAGGTGCATCACACACTAAAAAGCAAAGGGAATTGTGTCAGGGAGAAGACAGAACCAAACCAGCCTCAGAGCAGAAAGCACAGATCCCACACCCCTGTTGCCTGTTCTCTGGCCGTGTCTAGGTGAGATATTCACTGGCAGGACTTTCATTTTTGAGCAGAATCCTTTGATTACAGGTTAAATCAAAATTAATGAGGCAGCTGTTTTGATTAGAGTGGCATTTCAATAGGCATCTCAAACAGCTACACCAGAGGATGCACTGACTATGGATACAAACACTAGGCAGAGCTAACTAGCTAACTAACTATCAAGTTAAAGGGCGCTTCAAAACCATCACGTTCGTGATTTCCATTTAGACTTACAAAGTTTGGAGATAAATTATGCTTGTAAAGCTGAAGAGTGGAATGAAGAAGGTTGGAGACAAGACTGGAGACTAACACTTCTTTTCCCAGTTTATTTTCAATCATTCGCCTCTGGCTACTGGCCACTTGCACCGTCCATTTGTCTGTGTCTGCAATAATGCAGACAGCTTCTGCAATGGGCTCATCCAGAACAGGGTGCTAGAAACAAAAAAATGAAGAGTAGAACCCTGAGAATGACAAATGACAGTGGTCCTTTCACAAAACTTTGCCATCCTGGATAGTAGGACAGCATCCCTGGATAGCAGGGTAGCATCCCAGACACTACTTCACCTAAAATACATCTACGCACATTGCATTCCATCCATTAAAACCAGAGAGTTTTTGTGAGCAAGGCACAGTCTTAGAAGGACAGTGGCTGTTTTACCTTTTCTTCCAGGCTTTAAAGTGTGTCACTTGGCTGACAGTTACAACTTTTGGTATTTGATATAAAGAGTTCTGACATATCTAAAGTGTATTTTAAACTCCTAAAACTGAAAGCACCAAAAATCCAACTTGCTGTTCAGCGTGACTGCGTTAACGAGGTCAGATTATTCCCAGCTGTCACTGGTTTTCCTTCACAGGAGGCCAGCAGAGGGAGTCAGGAACCAATCCTGGGCCTTGCCATTCGCCCCAGCTGGTGTTCCACCTCTCCAAAGCCATGAAAGAGAGTTTGGAAAAGGGAGTATTTGGAAACCCACTGTTCTTCCCTAAAATGTTTTCTAGACTGAACTGTTAGCAATGACCCACTTCCAAAGAGTCCTACAAGGGCTTCATACAGGCACTGGGATGCAGTTACTGTTTTACTTGAAGATTAGCATAAAAAGGTCTCTCAGGCTGTATTTCAGACACATCTGTGCCACAGCAGCAGGTGCCTCACACTGCTGTCTCTCTTGCCTGAAGTTCAATTACACTTCCCAAATAGCTTAAACAAGCCCCTGGAAAAACCACCCAGGGAGCAAAACTCATCCGGTGTGGGGCTGGGCACAAGGTAGGGGGACACGCATGCAGAGAACAGCCATAGGTCGGAAGCACATTGTTAACGTGAGAAGTAGGGAAAAGGGGACTTTTTGGAAGGTCTCAGGAAAATGGCTGCTCACCAGTCTGTTTTCCCTTATTCTCTGGGGAATAAACTAGATGGGAGCAGATGTCACACTTTCAGTGGCAGCCTGCTTTCTACTTCTTTCCTGGTAACTAGAAGGGGGAGGATATACCACACTTCCTAGTCATTCCCCAGTTCGTCTAGGGAAAAACTTCTATGGCTGATCTCCAACACATGAGAAGTACAAGTTCCCTTCAGACCATTATATTTACGTTGGTTTCTCCTTTTCCAGTGAAGCCAGCGCTATTGGACACATGGACTACCATCCTAAAGAAGGAGAAATGTCCCCAAAATACTGAGCATTCCTGATGGAGAGCACCTTCTGCCGCACTAGTAGCAGCACATTGGTCAGACGTGCAGGGACAGAGGAGGGAGCAATGGGAGCTTCTGCACCACTGCAGAAGGACTCTGTGCCCAGAAAGAGAGGCACAACCTCAGCACTTGGGCTTGTTTAATGTCATTCCATCTGTGGGGACACAACCATCAGCTGCCAAGCCTACAGGAGACTGTGATATACCTTAGCACTGAGATCCATCTTCCCAGGGACAAGCCTCTCAGCTGGCTTCAGTGGGAGTCTGATCTTTTGTGCTCCAGATTTGCAATGAAATATCCACGTTTTTCAGATACATTAATTGAGAGAGGAGAAAAAATTGGTGACCTGGGACTGGAGAAATCTGATGGGAGTTGTGACAGGAAATATTTCCACTTCCAGTAGGTTTGTACCTGCACAAACATTT
>NW_008236219.1:634072-672744 GCF_000691975.1 Corvus brachyrhynchos | reverse complement strand
CCTACTGTGAGAAATACATTAAATAAATATAGCTTAATTACCTGCACAGCATGAGACAAATCTGACACCAAACAGTGCCTCAGCTTTTCATCACTTCCTATTCCTTGCAAAACAAAGTCAGGGACGTAAGACGAACAGTAGCCTCCTAGTAAGGATCTTCCAAAATTGGCAATACTGGGCTGGACAGAGTTGACTTCAACTAATTTTGACCTGAAAGAAAGGCATATCAAAGAGAGGTACAACAGTAAACAGCAAATTCAGCTAACAGAGGTTGCATTTCTACTTTTTTCATCTCTCTTCTAACCTGAAGTCAAGCACTTTTAAAAGAGTTTACAGTCAGCTTTTGCAGTCAGCCCATCATGGAAGCAGAGAATACAAGCCAAGATCAGAATACACCATTAGTATTTTTTTCCAGATCACTGATCTCTCAATATTCCTCAACAATCAGCAAGCTCAAGAGACACTTTTCCAACCCCTGATGCCAAGTTAGACTACAGTCCTCCAAATACATGACATGAGAAGAGGCTCCATCTTTTTTAGGCTCTGTTAGTGCTGAACAGTACTTACCCAGGGAAGGGAATCTCATATTCCTCTGCCCAATCTTCTTGTTCTCCTCCATAATAGTTACCACCCAGTCTAGTTAGATCATGGCCTGTATCCTCACTTTCGCTGTCACCCAGGGCACTGTCTGAACTCTCATTTCTTGGAATGTCCCAATCAATTCCCGGGGCGACTTTTTTCTCTACGTTTTCTCTGTCCCCATGGGGGACACGAATAGAGATTTTCTCTCTTTGGTCCTGCTCATTAAAGCAGTTTTTGTAGGTCTCTTGTCGAACAGAGTCCATGAATTTACAAAATTCACTAGGTGGTTTGCAAGCCTTTGTAGACAGCTTTTTAGAAAATTCTAAACTACTGTTGTGAGCAAGAAGGCCCGTAGCTGCTTGCCCTGGAATATCATCAATAGTCCGGGTTTCAATTGAACTGTCATCAGTGAAATATTCATCAAACAGATTCATGCTCTCAGCACTGTATGGGTTTGGGTTCCAGCTCTGATGCTCACTAGCAACTTGAGGAAAGGATTCAGCTGTCCCACAGTCTCTATTTTGGTCCTCAACAGTTTGTTTAGCTTCACAGTTCTGATCAGAAGACACTCCTGCCTCTGCTGCTGGTGGGCTGTGATGCCTGGCAATTTGTTCCACTACTGCCTGACTTCTCAGTTCAATGTCTGAATCAGGTGACATGGAATCTCCAATGAGGAAAGTCACCTTTGTCTGAACCTCGGCAGTGCTGCATGGAAATGTGTCCATGAAGAGCTTATCGGGTGGCTTCTTCTCCACAGCAATCCCAGGTGTCCTTGTCCCACCTCCCACCTGGCTGCCTGGCTCCAGCATGTCCTCAGTCCTCCACGTGCTTGCTGTTGGCTCCAAACAAGAGTCTGTCCCCACGTATTTCTCGGGCGAAGCTGACCCTGTGCACACCACAGTCTCCAGTTTGGCATCCAGGCAGGGCCTTGGTTGTGTCACATCCACAGCATCTTCCTGGCCATCCTCAGGAACGATGGTTCTGTTCTCATCTGAAGAAGATTCCAGCTCTACCTTAGGAGTGCTTTGCATGTCTTCTCTCTCTTGCTGTGCAACACTTTCTATGTTCTGTGCGAGGGAAATGGGACATTTGCAATATTTACAGCTGCAGTTGGGAGCTCTCATCTCTTCAGACTCGGTGGGTAGCAAGTTGCCCCTGTTCTTGTGCATTGTGACAAGCACATACTCAGACTCTTCCACTTCTCCTTTCTCCAGCGTGGTAGTGATAACAGTGCCAGGCATGACGATGGCCTCATCTTCTCCATTTTCCAGAAGGTGTGTCTCTTGAAGTTCAGAGCATCTGATGAAGTAAGTGAGGAAGTAAAGCAATCTCTGGACCAGGTCATGTCTTTTACCAACCACGACTGTTTTTGCTAATCTCACAGGTGATCCGATGGCCCCATACAGGTCACCTAGGACAGGAAATTAAACACACAATTTTTTGGCATCTTTGCAATAATTTATTCTTCTAACAGGCAGCTGTTGGGCCAGTTTTCAAACACCAGGTCTACAAGTGAGAAATACTAAAGCAGTAGAGCTACAATAGCTATGCTGTATTTTGTTTCCAATAAGAGAATCCCAAAGATGCTGCTGGTATCATCTGTAAGGTGAGCCACTGGTCAGGGGGACATCTGATCTCACACATCAGGGAGCATTCACACTACCTCACTCCAGCTTCGGAGGCTCATCTCCTGGGATCCTTATACAGCCATATGTATTGCTGTATATCTCCACAGGGAGAGAGGAGGCATCTGTGCTGAATTACCCTGGAGAGTCTGGAAACTGGGCTGAACTTTTACCCACAAGAGAAAGCTGTAAAAGAAACAAACCTATGCCAGGAATGAGGACAAAAAGTGACCATGGCAGGTGCATGGCTGAAGCCAACCTCCTTCTCTTCCCCTCGAGTTCTACTATGGGTTGGATGGGATGTTCTGGCTGTACTCAAGTCACCTGGGGAAGTGGCTGTGCCTGTGCGTTCTGAAGGTATTAGGGCACTGTGTGACACCAGGGGTGAGGGGACAAGGAGTCCTCTTGAAGGCCACCCTAACCACAGTGGGTCCCTCAAGTCACATGAGGTCTGAAATCAAGTTTCCTTGCCAACTCCCTGGCAAGTCCTACCTGTACAAGAATAGGACAACCTTGCAAAACCTTCCCTTCCCTAAACAAATTCCATGAGAGTGTGTATGTGTGCAGAGCAGGACAGTTTGACCTCACCCGCTCTTCTCTACTGGGCAACTATCAGACAGTGTGACCAGCTACACCACTAACTGGGCTTTGAGACCTTCCCTCGGGGTTGCCAACCTATGACTTCCTGTTCTGCATCACTCCATTGTACTAAAAGTATGTTCACTTCTGATCAAAAGATGGATTTTCTTGATTTTCTCATTCCAGAATGAGGTTTAGTGATAGTGGTATCCCAAAAAATAAAAGCAGATTTTCCTTATAGGAGGAGGACCAAAGGAGGCCTGGAATCCTCCACCAGCACCAGGGCAGGTAACCTTAAGGGACCCAGCGTAGATGACTTAAGAGGGCTTTACTTTTTGGCTAACATTTTATAATGGATAATGCCTTAAAGACTTAGAGCATAAAATAATACAGTGACCACTTCTAAGCTTGAAACACACTTTTGTCTCATTTAGTATTAAAAAATAAATAACCTGGGAGGGAAGTAACAAGCATCAAAAACCCCACCTCACGCATTCCCATTTATGGAAAGCTGCTGGGTGGTTTGGAGGTGTTTGCCACATACCGAGCTGTGCCCACAGTGGGTTGTAGGGATGAGTTTTGGCCAGCATGTCCACGCTCTGGGAAGAATGCTTCTCCAGGAAGATTCTTATGGGTGGCTGGCCATTAGGCATGACAGTGGGGACCCAGGCCAAGTGGTTAGTCAGCACTGCAGTCAGCAAAGCTGGTAAAAACCTGAAAGCAAAATGTTCAACATGTTTGGGTTTTTTTCCAGATACACATTCAAGATGTTAAACTGACAGCAGCTCTAGTCTATATGGATCAAGGATTAAAGAAACAGCCTGACAAAATCAGCAGAGATCATCCCTTCAGTCTTGGTTCTTTGGGGAGAGAAAGGGTGGCCCTCCCTCCCACCCTGGAAAAGCTCTTTTTTAGAACACATATTTGAAGTAAAATGAAATATTTTAACGTAGTGGCATCTCAGTTCCTCTGTTTGGCAATAATTATGAGACTTCCTATTTTGCAAGTTTTATGTTGTAAAACATCTCAAAACCAATTCATTTCATTCACTATAAGAGAGTACTGTGTGGCCCCTGTACTCCAAGGAGATCCCAAACCCTTAAGACTTGTGACTATGGATGAGAAGGGAAACTACTGCTACCAAACCTGTAAAATAGCTGGGTGCTGTGTTCTTTCACCTAACTATTGTGCAATTTCAGCACATATGGCTGCTCCTTTTCAAAAATAACCCCCCCTGCCCAAAGTTCTGTAGCTCAGCCAGAGAAGCTGTGTTCTTATGCTGGCAAAACGGTTTTCTCTGGCTAGGCAATTAAGGTGAAAAAACCTTCCTGAAAAACATTAACTATCTGATTAACTGCAATGATAGAGCATGGTTTCTGCTCTGTGGAGTTTTCCCAGTCAGTTTTCCTGGCAGGAGCACGGCCCAGGAGGCTCCACATGCCAACACATGGTGCTGGTGGCCACAGTGGCTCATGTATGGGGAGGAAAATAGTCAAATGCCTCAAAATAATGTTATTTGAATAATTTACAAGCATCAGGAACCCTACAGCTCCCATGCAGCCATTTCATAACTAGAGAAAGCCAAATGAGGAGAGGAGACTTAAAACTAGATTGGGAAGGATACAGGGCTTAATTTTTCTCGTTTCCATCACTTGAAATCTTACTCTATTTAAAATAAAGAAAACAAGCCCAAATAAACGACTATTTAAATGTAACCGAGATGTACAGGACTCGGAATGGCAGGGATCAAAGGAGACAATCCCAGAAAAAAGCCTCCACTGAAGCGGGAACTGATCTTAAGAAAATACATTTGAACCCCTCACAACTCCCTGTGGTTTCTCCCATTGCACTGGGGCAGGAGCAGGTGGACCACAGTGACCACTGTCACCTTCCCATTTGGGGAGAGAAGAGATGACAAAGGTGGTGGCAGAGCTGTAGGATGGGAGTGGCAGTCCCTTCCCATCCTGCAGGGAGCAGTGCCCCTGAGCAAACAGCTGATCTGTTAGTGCCATTCCCATCCAAACTACTTTTGTGCTCCTTTTAGGACTTCAGTGGAGACAAACCCTTTAAAAACTTCCCCTACTCATGCCTTGGGAAAAGGTGATGAAGTGTTGACAAAAGAGTAAATTTATCAGATTCTCCCCAGTTTACCAGGAACTTTCTTTCTCAGTTTTCAGCATCTGCTGCTCACAGCTGGGGCCTGAGGCCAGAGAGGTGAGTGAGCACTAATGAGCACAGCAGTTCTTTAGTGGCATTTTAAAATGACAAGGTTTGAGAGCACTTTGTGGTCTGACAGTATTACAGACACAGCTCTTCCTGAATGTCTAATCCTGCTCGTCATATGATAACTGATTCTGAAAGGTATTTTGTAAGGTATCTTCACCCCTTCCAGACGTCCACACCCATCACACACTTCCTATGGACATGTTACAGATGTTCAGCCTCTACCAAGATTTAGAGGATTGTGGGGAAGCAGGAATTTAATGAGATTATTTCTTACTTGTTTCAAAAAGAAGGTATTTATGTATGGCCTTTTGATTCTTTGATTACCAGGATTTTAACAACTGATTTGAAAATTTGTTTGAAATAAAAACGCACAATCACATATGTAATTCAGAAACTAAAATCCACCATACTGGTTTTTAGAAGCATTTTCTATCAAGAAAGTGAACTCCTTCATGAAGCGATGGCATAGCTGGTTCTTCTCTGGTGTCCCCGACATCATGGTGAGCCAGACAGGCTCCCCAATCCGTGGCATTGTGTAGAGATTGCAAATAGTTGTTCTAGAAAACAAAATCAAAAAATCCAGGATAAACAGAAAACAAACAAACAAACAACAAAACAAAACAAAGCAGAAATCTCAACCAAAAAGAATTCTGTGCAACATTTAGATCCAGCTATCATTTGTATCAGAAAAAAATTTCTCTCAGCAACCATTATCCAAACCGTGTTGTTCATTAAGTAGTACAAATTCACCCTTCACCTTGGAGAGCTGAACCTCACAGGTTCCTCCTGCATCCATCTGACCTGATCCCAAACACAGCAACACTCCCTGTCACAAGTCAAGATCTGCCCTGCTCTGAATGCAGAAGGAATGGATGATTTCTTCTTGCTGGTATCTCCCTGCTTGTTCTCCATTTCATTTAAAACAAACTTCTGCTTTATTTATGACTAGGACAAGATTATATGTATCTGACTTATAAAAATACCTTAACTTCCTCCTTGCTTTGAAAACTTGGTGTATCTCCAGGCCAAACCCACCCAAGTGTGGATGTGTAGAGCAGGGAACCAGCTCACATCTTTAGGTTTAGAGAGTTATGAGAGGCAAAGTCACCCTGTGGCTATACCTATTACATACTCACTACATCCTTTTTGACTCTACAGAGGACAGTAAATGTATGATTAAAAATTGGCTCTGCAGTAAAATACCAGATTAAAATCCCTCAGATTACTGCTAAACTCCTCTAAAATATAAACAAGTTATAGTTTAGTTTTAAGTACAAAGCCGACATTATGACACTATGGGAAGCTGTATTTTTAACACAGTAAAAATGTAAGCCTGAAAAAACCCAAAAGGACATGGGAAATGACTGATCAATTTAGGTTTCTCCCCGCCTAATGCACTAATTTTTCTAGACAAAGTATTTTTGTTTTAAAAGGCAAAGATATACATTATCCCATTATCCCTAGCACCACCCCTGATTTATAAAGATCTTCTCTGGATATTGTGGTATCAAAATTTATGGACACTTTCAGAAGCAAAGCTGTGCACACCAAGCAGACAAACACAATGGAGCAGCAGCTGCCAAATCTTCCGTGGTTTAGTGTTTAAAGTGAAACTGCCAGGAAGTGAGAGCTGCATGGCAGCAGGAGCACAGCACATCCCGCCCTGGTGCAGGGGCTCCCCAGGGAGGAGGGAGTCACCCCTTAGTTACTGCAGTTACTGGGCACGGAAGTAGCTCGGTGGTGACAAGAACCCCAGAGCAGCTCTCCAAAGGGCAGCAAAGGTGACTGAGGTCACCAGCGCTGCTCCAGAAGGAAGGAGGTGAGGGGGCAGTGGCATTCTCTGCCTAACTTTTTCTACCAGTTTTCATCAAATACAAAATCCATTCTCTGTGCTCACAGTAGTCAGAATCAACCCTGTCTTCCTCAAAGGTTAGACCTTCAAATCCTCCACTGCCAGAAGCATGATGAGAGCACCACAAAAGAGTCAAGAGTGCTGGAGAGAGGGACAGCTGAGTTACCTCTATACTCCCCAGCCCCCAGAGGCTTTGCTGTCTGCTGGGTCACTTTGGAGGAGCCTCAGCAGCTGCTCAGTGTTACCCTCTGCTGCTGGTCCTGTCCTGGGAGGAAAGCCCAGCCTGGTGACAGATCTGGGCACAACAGTCCTGCCGCCTAGACACGAGTGGGGCACACAGCCAGGGTAACTGGGACTGCCTCTGGGGCACCGGAGGGTCTCCAGCAGCACAGCAGTCTTGGGTCACTGGGATTTCATTCCTCTGCAGGGGGCAAGCTGGGACTAGGGGGGGTATTACTAGGGGAAAGCTTTCTGTTCACAGCCCATTAACTGGAGTGCATGTTAAAGATGCCCAAAAAAAGAAGAAACCTCAAGTCCAGGGACCTCAAACTCAAGGAGTTTCAAAGCTCAAAACAAGTGTGAGAATTTACACCTCCCAGACACAGCTGACCTGAGAAGCTGAAGATAAACAGCACAACTTAACGTAAAATACAGCTTATTTCTCCTTCCTATGCAAACTAACCCAAGCCAAGCCTCTTGCAGCTCGGCTGTTTTGAAAAAAGAAAGTACGTCGATACCAAAACCAACATATTAAAATACTTGTTTTCGTTGAAAAGATAGCCCGAGTCTTGTGATTCGTTATTTACTATTCTGGTAACCCTGGCTGCATCTGCAGCTGATAGTGTTTCCTCCGAGCCAGATCAGATTGCCCTGGCCAGTGGCCAGCAGGCATGTGACTGCAGTGCAGGGAACCCTCCATGCCAGCACAGGCAGCAATGGCACAGAGACCAAGGGCAAGGATTAACTGCTTCCCACTGCAAACACTCAGGGAAGCACTCTCCTGCCAGATAGCAAAGGGCAAAAACGAAAACAAAACGAAAAACCAACACCAAGACACCCTCAAACACTACAGGGAAGTTAACTGGATTTTAAAAATAACAACCATTAAAAACCCAATTGGCCCCTCTCCTCTCGGCCATCTGCAGCAGTACCCCCTCCTCTCCCTCCCCACACACATGCACACCAGCATGTAAGGGAAAACTCAGTTAATGAGAGACTGCTCTTTTGAGGGTTCCAGTACATTTAAATTGATTTCTATTTGGAAAAGCCTCTGGGAGGCTGAACTCCAGCCTGGAGCTTCCACACACCTTGGCCCCAGCAATGCAGCATCGAGCACAGGTGCCAGAGGAGCCCTTCAGGAAAAACCTTCACATCTCACAGGGTTTGAGAGCCAATGAAGCCCAGCCCGGCCAAGTGAAAAGGAAGCCCTGAGCAAACCCCTCCCCAGTCCCTCTGGGGTCTGCCTGCCCTGCGGGCACAGATAACACTAAGGTGAGCAGCCCTGCTCCCACAGACACCATGGCATGGCTGCTCCCTGCTTCACCCTCACCCACATACACCCCACATCAGGCCTTTGGCCTGGATTTCAGTACCAGTCCAAGACATCTTTCCCTGGTACAAACCAAACGAGCCAGACAGCTCCTCACGGATGAGAGCATCCTGCTGCAGCCCACTTCCTCCCCAGGGAAAACACACTAACCCTCAGCACTGTGCCCCCAGTGCTGCTCTGTTATTTAGGAGCCACAACATAATGGCAAAGAAAGAAAAAATCAGTGGTTTATAAAGCTTAATTCACATGCATTTGTTCCCTATCCTCATTCCTTCCTTCCAAAGATGAATTTTCCTTAAAAAAGAACAACAAAACAAAGGCAATCGCCACTGCAGGGAATGCAGGAGCGAGGCTCCCCCACAACTCAGTGCCCATGCTGGCACCACTGAGGACAACGCACCAGTCAATTCACAGCAGCATAAGCTGCTTAAAAATTACTGGCAGAAAATAGGATCAAATCTGTCTGCCAGAGAGCAGAGAGGTATTTCCCCAGGCCCTGTGATCAGTGTTTCCTTGCCAGCCTGTGTTTGTGCCACACAGGTATTAGTCAGATGCATAATCTGTGTTATCAATGTGCTGTGTTGGCCTCAGGGACCAGGGGAGCTGAAATGTTTATGCAAATACAGTAGCTTATTTTATAAGTCATGTGTCTGCACAGCTGACATCCACAGAGAGTTCTAAGTCTCTAAGTCAAGTGTTAATAGCTAAACCCATCAGTGCTCTAGAATATTAAAAATTGCTGTAAAGTGACTAACGATGCGAAGGTAGGCCTGGAGCTGGGTACCAAGTAGATGGCAAATTTATCTATAGCCTCCATTTTCAGAAGCAGCCTGGGCCTTCCAGAGAAGGCAGCTTTGTTTTTTCCCAGATAAGACAAAAAGAGCAAAGAAAGGCTCTGTTTTGCTGTCTTCTCTTCTCCCTCTTCACTGCCAGCAGGTAAATGCCTGCTGACCCAGCTCCCTTTTTGCAAGCAGTAAAGCGACATACAGCCACAGCCCCTTCCCTGAAGAGGGGGACTCTAGGGTGACATGCTCCCTTCTCTAATCAGCAGGGCAACACATCCCCCATGCCTAGTGATCTGAGGTTATTCTGATCACCAGACGACTGCACATCAGCTACTCCTGAGTACCTCTGAAAATCTGGGGGGTTTAAAGAAAAATAAACAAAAAAACATTCTCCTTAAAACCAACCAGACTGCAACGAGTTAAACCAGCAACAGGATTACATTTTGGAATCACCAACCCACTGAAGTCAGCACCCTTCTTCCCTCCAGCACAATTTGCTAAGAGGACAGGAATCAACACAAGGCTCAGGTTCACCAAAGGACTTGGCTCCTGACTTCCCCATGACTTCAGTGGGAAAGCAGACACCTAAAGAGATAATAGTGTCCTAAATGGGTTTGCTGAACCTGTGCCAAAGCATCTTTGCATCCAGCCTTTGGTAGTTAAATATACCTCTCTCTTCTTACCAGACACATCCTGCATTGCTTTGAAAAGCAAGGGGGTCTTGTATGTCACAGAAATGAGGATGACACATGCTCTTGCATGTCACAGGGGCACAAGGACCCTGCCTAGACTGTCGCCCACCTCTGAATGCAACCCCTTAAAAACCCCAACAAAACCCAAAATTGCCAAAGGCTGCTCCCCCAGGAAATTAATTTATATGAAATTAAACTGGATTAAATTTACTTCATTACACTACTAAAGAGCAATATTTATATCACCGTGGAAACCTCTGCATACAACTGGTGGTTAGACACATGCTCCCAGTGCTCATTATGCAGTGGCCATGTCATGGGAATGATCCCAGCTCCTGGTGTGCAGTGAGTGGCAGTCTGCCCATGTCCGCTGGGACAGTGCTTTCTTTCTCAGCCTGGCCACAGCAGCCTTCCTCACCCCATCCCAGCTCAGCACTGCTGAGCGTCCCTCCAGGAGGAAAAGTCAGCACAGGGGATTTGGCCTGTGTTTTCAGGACAGGTGCCCCTCCCCAGCCCTCTGGAACTATTTAACTTGGAAGGACAAAGGAGAACGGGCAAAGTCTGCTAAGTATATCTTGAGGGGAGAATGTTCTGGGGGGAAGGTTTGGAAAACAGCTGGGGAGTTGGTGCTAGCAGAGAGTGGGAAGGCAGAGAAATGGCTCAGGGAGAGACCTGGGAGGAGAGGCAAAGCAGAGCTGTGCAAGTGGAGGAATCATCATGGCTGCTCCAAGTTGCTGAACTCATCTCAGGCCCCTGGGCAGGATCAGTGGCTCCCAGCAGTCATAAGCTCCCTCTGCTCCCACTCTTGGCACAGCTTATCCCATCCACCTTTCATTGCAGGCCCACGTGCTCCCTCCTTCCTGCCTCCTGTCCCTACAGGACGTGTCCTCTGCCTTTCCTTGTGACTGCCTGGAGGTGAGCTTCTAAAAAAATTAAAAAGATACTGTGCCTTCATCCTGCAGTGCTGCCTAATCCATGGCATTCAGGTAGGAAGTGGAATTGTAGAAAAATAAATGAGCCCTCAGGATCCTTCTTTGTTCAGTAAAATACATCCTGATGTCAGGAATTTCATTTTATAACATCAGAGCACTGTCTTCAATAATGTCTCTAAAAAGTAGCTCTGCAGTGATTGTAAAAGGAAGCACCCTGCCACTCCCATCTGAGAGGAGATGAATCACTCAAAACAGACAGATTTCATCTTAACTCCCTCCCCATGACTTCAGCTATGGAAAGAAAATACAGCTAAATGCCAGGGATGTGCTTATCTGTGTTACTTTGTGTAATAACTGTTGAACAGAGAGGCTCTGCAGGTACCAATAGCCAGAGATTACAGCGCTGCATTTTACTGTGGGAAAAGACACCTCTCCCTCGTCCTAGCTGTTTTTCTGAAACGCCGTTAGAGCACAGCTTTGCTCACACATCAGGACAACACAGACTAGAGGAGGATTTCCCTAACAGGGCTTTGCAATGCTTTTCACCCTCTCGACAGACCAAAAAAGACCATTCAAGAGGTCACTGAGAGCTTTGTTATCACCTAAAGCACAGAAAACCGTGAACATTTGTCCTGTTCACATGGGACTGATGGACACACACACTTGGCAAAATATAAAAACTCAGACACATTAGAATGGCTTGGTATCACCAGTCTTTTGCTGTACTAACTTTTGCAAAAGACTTTAGACATTTTAAGTTACTTATCCTTCTAAATCAGGCTCAAGTGCTTTTGAAGAAAGAGACAGGAAAGGCAGGAAACACATGGCTCACCTGAACTCATTTAGGGCATCCACAATTCTGTTATACGCCAAACTCCGCTGGCTGGCATCAGCTGATCTCCGACTCACTTTCATGGCCTTGAAAACAATCATTAAACAGATAAGTAACACAGAGCTACAGAAGCACAGAAAATGGAAAACCAAGTCATGTGTTTGACTTTATCTCTCGTTCAACTGGTCATGCAAATAATTTTTTTAAGTGATAAAAAAATTACAAGTTGGTACAAGTGCCAACTTTCCTATCTGAGGGAAGACCGGTGAGGCACACTTGCAGCTTCTGCTTCTTTTGTGCTTTTCACCATTTAATGCATAAAAGGGGTCAAAGTTTTAACTGCAGTGATGCAATTCCCACACCCAACATCAAGTTGATCCCACTTTTGTAACTAGCAACAGGAGTTAGAAATTAATCTGACAGGGCTGAGAGGACATAGAGCCCTGTACAAGTGCAGGAAGGCAAAGCAGCTGTGTTTACCTGTTCTATTGCACTCTTCAGTTTGTTCATGTGACTCTCAAAAAGAGGAAAGTGTGAGAAGAAGAACTCATTAAATTTGTTGTTTTCATCTTCATCTCTTGAGAGTGAAAAAATAACCCCAATTGCTATCTTTTTCTTCCTAACAATTCCTGGGTTTGGACCAGAGCTGTCATCTGACAAGTTGAAGCTTTCATCCATGGACCTTGGAGCATGAACAAAAGGGAAAGTTAATGTAATCTACTGCTTAAAGTTGTACCTTGGTTTCCTGTGTAATTCCGTTCTTGAACATATAACTTCAACAAATACCTTTTGCTTGCATGCGTTGTCAAATCATCATCTTTGATAACAACCCCTTTGTGATTTTTTACAAACAACTATTAATTGATCCTGCAATCACAAAAGTCTGAAACCAGATTCAAAGTGCTTGTAGGATCAGAATATGGTATTTTCCCATCCCTGCCAAGAATTTGTGTTTTGAGTAGGATTTTAGGGCTTCTAATCCTCAAAAATACAGCCTACAGATTTACATGTTGCTGAAGGCTTTCCAGTTAGTGAAAAAACAATGAATGCCATGAGAAAAACAGAGACTAAAAGAGATCAGCCTGACTTACACCTCTGTAAATACCCCACCGAAAGCATCAGCAAGAGCAGATGTACATATGCAAGAGCAAAATCAAGCTGACAACAGCGTACGGGCAGCAAGCAGCATTTCAATCCCCAGCTCACCATCGAGGGAAGACCCCGTTCTCCAAGCTGGTTGTCTGGCTGCGACGCCAACGCCGCTGGTAGCTGCTGGCACAGCTCTTGTTAAGCGAGGAGCCCGGAGAGGGAAACGGAGTGATGAGCAGACTGCTAAGAGATGCTGCAAGAACAAGAGGAATAAAAATCTCTCCAGAAGAAAGAGCATTTGGAATATAACACCAGCAACTGAACAAAGCCCCTCAAGATATACTGGTGTTGCTTCTCAAGTGCCTTCTCTTTTACTTATCTGTGTTTCTAATATAAAAATAACCAGCTTATAATGACATTAACAAACCATACAAGCACCACAAGGGTGGGACAGTCCTGCTGATTTATGTAACAGGCAATGCACAGGCTGCACGTTGCTCAGCAACCTGAGCATCGGGAAATAAACTCCTTGTGGAAAGGAGTAATGTTGATCACATCCTTTAACAGCCTTTCCAATCCTAACCCAAGTGTCCAACATCCTGACTTAGTAGGGAAGAAAGGGATGCTATTGAGGCAAATTTCTGTTTTAACATTACCATCATAGGATCACAGAATCTGAAATCTCATTCCAAACCCTGCCATGGATTTGGCACGGGCACCTTCCACTAGACCAGGTTGCTCCAAGCCCCATCCAACCTGGCCTCCTGGATTTGGAAAGGAGATGACACCAAGTATCATTTAGAAATGCTGCAAGCTCATTTGAATATTTAATCTGCCTTGCTTACTTGCAGCTTGCTTTAATAGAAGGCACTACTGTCAGGTGACTGTGAGGTGCCCAATGCACACCCTTGACACCTGCACCATCTAGGCAGGTACAGAGAGGTGTCACTAATGTCACATAGAACAAACCAGAACAATCCCATTTCAGCACTACTTCATGATGTGCAGAGATCCCAGTGACAAGTATTACTGAATATTTTTGGAGTTTACAGGGTAAACACACGGAACTGCCATTACCAGATCTTGCAATACCGCTGTCTCTGTCCTCATTCTGCTCCCTCCCAGGCATATCCATAGGGTTGCTATGAACTGTAAAACAAAGAATACCAATTAGCAGGGGAATATACAGTTCCTTTCTTGTTTGCAGATCTCTGTGTAATTAATGAAACAAAAACATGCTCATTAATTCAGATCAACAGCACTGCACAAGGCCATCACCAAGAAAGGCTGCTTAGCTGAACAACCAAAACACTTATCTGAGAAGCCTGTATGTGTTTTTCTCAAGTCCATACACCTATTTTAGTGCAAACTAAAACAAGGACTTTGTTTCTTTACACAGATAATTTTCAATAACATTTTAATTATACCCAGAGGATGTTGGTCACATTTGTAGTACTCAGTTTTTAGGCAAAAACCCACCAAAACTCATAATAAACACAACTTCATTCCTATACCAGCTTTCTCAGGTATTATATATGCATTTTTAAAAGAATTTTCAATGCTGTCTCGAATAAATTAATACTTTTAAGTTGTGAGCAGCGGTTGTTCAACTAAGCTGTAAGCTGTCCAGATTCACAGTCTGCGTGTACACAAGATCAAAGGTGTGTCAGGCTCAACAGTCTTTAAATGTGATATATTTTACAAATATGTATGTGAAATAAAGCTACTCAGCCATGGAAATAAGATCCAGCCACTAAAAGCAAGAAATGTCCATTTTGAATGAATCTAATTTAGCTTTAATTTTTACATTTTGGTTGAAACCAATCCAGATCAAAATAGCTTGACACCATTGTGAAATATTATTCCCATAAATATTAATCCCATATTTAAATATTTAAGTTTCCAAAACAAAACAACACAGACAATCCCAAAGAGGACTATGAAATGCCTGCTATCCTCTGGGGATTTCAAGAATGTATCCAGAAAGGCAAGGGACCAAACACCACTGTCCATTTTTTTTTTAAAATATAAGATCTTATTTGCAGGGCTAAACTACAAATCCACACAGTTTGTCACCCCAGCTAGACTAGCCCCACAGCACAGCACACAGCAAACCTGCAAAGAAAGAGGCGCTCCGGATGAGGCGGAGCGGACCTTGCTCTGAGAATGCCCGCCTGGGGCTGCAAAGCTGGGAAAGACCTACATGGCAAAACGTAAAATACACGTCAGAGAATGAGGTTAGTAAAGCAGAACAGTCCATAGGGAGGGGGCCAGGGCAGGGAGAAGGTTTGAGCCAACATAAATGCAGAGTAACACACGCAGGAGAATAGCTCTCAGGCTTTATCAGAACGCTGATGTGAGGATGAGTCCCACAGTTGGACTATACAGTATTTATTGATTAAAATAATAGACCCAGCTTTCCACTGTCTCCTATACAAGGATGGGGTATCTCAAAAGGGCTTTTTTTTTATTTGAAGGTTGAAAAATGATTAATTTATGCAGGCTCAAAGCCTAACTTGACCACAAACAGGAGATTCATCACAGAGTATAATATTTGTTTTAACGTCCACACTGGTGGGGCAGCTGGGAACACTGGTTCTGAAGAGAAGAAGGAGGAAGGGGGAGAAAGCAGGCAGGAATTCATCTTAGTAGAACCAACAGAAAATCATAGGCTGAAGTAGTTCTGAGAATAGTCAGTACATAAGTTGAGTGAAATGATCATACAGAAAATAAATGTTAGCAGTCTCAGCAGTTCATTTTAAAAGTAATACTGGATTATATAAATACAAGGGAAACAGTGTATTTACTGTACACAGAGACAGAAAAAACACATCAGTATTTTTAAAGAGTTAACTGCCAGTCACTCTCCTAAATTTTAAGCCAATGCTCACTCAAAGTTTTCTGATTATACAAAACACGAAGAAGGCTGCACCTCAAAACTCCCTTCCATTCTCTTAGAACTCCATTCATTAAAGGGAACACATGAATAGGGTTGCTTTGTTTTTTTTTAACCAGCACATCTAAAAAAAGCACCTTGTAAATAGTTCCCGACCAAAGCACATAGACCCTCCTCCTGTCACAGGTGAGTCAGGAGCAATCTCTGCTGCTGAGCACAGTTGTTAGAAATGCTGCAGTTACAGATTAACTCCTCTCCCTACTTTACCCAGGGTTCCCTCTGTGCTAAAATGGGAACTATAAACAAATACTGTAGAAAACTTGTGCAGCTCAATCACAAAGAAAACTTCAGCATCCTCTTCTTGCAGGCAACCTTGTGCCTCTTGCCACATACCCTTGCCCCAAGGTGGCCACACCTCCTGGTCAGTTCTTAGGGCAGTCACCAGAATCACCTCTGAGCTGGACACAGGTGAACAGGTGGCACTGGCTACACCGGAATCACTCCATGTCTAAGAGCTGCGTTATCTGAACTGGAACTTGCAGTTTAGATCACTCTAATGATACAGCAAACTTCTGCCAGGCACAAACCACAGCAAAGCCTAACAGTAGATAAAGTGATCTTCTCTCTCTTAGATCAGGCACCTCATTCACTGCGAAAAATCACAACTGAAGTCTGAAAGGACTACTAAATATTAAGAAAAATGCCGTCTTTTTAACTTTTCTGACTCAGTGAATTCAGGAAGCCTTTAACAGATAATAGGTTCTTACAACCTTAATTGGCTTCCCTTATAAATGGACTACTGCGAATTATTTTAATGAGGTATACAGCTCATGAGCCTGAGAAGCACTTAAGCCCATGCTTGGGCACAGTCTTACCAAAGTCAATGTGAAGGAAAGCAGTAAACACCCCCAAGATCTAGGACCACAGCAAAGTCAGAAACCCATTTAAAAGTAACACAGTCATCAAATATACTCCTTACTTCCAACCCTATAAAAGCATATTTTACATACAGCAATACCCTGGAAAGCAATTGTGAAAAGAAGCCCCTTATTACAACAGACATTTGCTTAGAAAGTCAACAGTCAAAATGAAGGGAAAGGGAGGATGTGCTGTAGACCCAAGGATCAGGGTGCTACACTGGACAACCAAGCATTGAAGTCCAGTATCTTTACTATCAGCTCAACTGTTGCCAAGAGGAAAAGCCAAGACCTTTGTTATCTAACATTAATGGAGCCTCCACCCACAGCTCTTCCAGGGAAGCTGAGAACCAAGGATGCCAGATGGTTTCTCAAGACTGCTTAGCTCCCATGGTCAGCCAGAGGAGAGAACAAAAAGATATTCTGTCTAATCTGATCCAAAGCTCCAGCACAGCTGTGCAAGGTTAACTGCGACTCATACAGGACAGGCTCAGGTGGGCAGAGTACAGAGGAGAAAGAGAATTATTAACGAAAATAAAACCGGGGAACTGAGCCAGGCAGAATCCATCCTGCCTGATCCGAGATATGCTGTTCAGGAATTTCTACAGAATGATATTTTCCAACATTTTCTGTATTTGAACTTAAGTATATCTAAATATTTCTATTACGTATTTCATATACACATATGCAGCAGTGTAGACTGAATGACTGCTAACACTTATTCTCCCCCAAGCTCCATCAGCATTAATTTTCTGTTACATCTTTAGCTTTTAAAAAATTTGATTCTATTTAAAAGATTTGCATATTCTATAATCTATGATTACTCAATTAAAGATATCAGCAAATAAAATCTGTTTGCAATTACCTATATTCCCAAGAAGTCCATTCATAATTGTACTGTGGTCAGGCTTCAATGTATTGCTGTCTTGATTAATGAACTCAAGACTGTCCTGCAGCCTATAACAAACATGAAACATATAACAACACCAGTGATTTGCAGTTCAATAGAATAGAGTGCTCATGCATTACAGCTAAAATGGAGCAGACAAGGTAAGAACACAGGCTTCCACTAGAAAAAGCTTTCATAGCCTAAGCCACGTCCTCAGGTGGGTCACTTAATAACAGAAAACTAAACATGGAACCCTCTGAAGCCATATATTTTTGTAACACCTTTTTCTTCATCTTGGACTGAATTCCCCAGGTTGCAGGTAGGTACTTTTGTACCTTACAATATCAAGCTTCACCATATCAGCATGGAAGCAATAGTTCATTCATTCCCTTAGTACCAACTGAGGTAAAGATAACCGTGAGGGCAAGGTGAGGACATTACTGACAGGATGTAGCAAGGAGTTATTTTTTTAGAGAAAGAATCTGGAGGGTCCAAAAAAAGTCCTCTGTGTTCTTACATTCATCTACTTCTGTGCAATAGCTACAAAACGTAGTGGACTCACGTGTTCAGACTGCCGTAGATGCTGCTTCCCGTGCGAGCTGTGAACACCTTGCTGAGCATGAGCTGGGGAGGGGAGCTGGGGGACAGGAGGGAAGACGTCAGTCAGAAATACTGCTAAGACAGGCTTTGCCTTCCATTTCTCAGCCCTCCAGATTTTATTAACCTTAACACGACATAATAGCCTTTTATTTCAAAAATGACATCAGACTGACTTTAAAGCAAACACAGAAATCCATTTTACTCTGCACTTGTGCCATTCAATTCATTATTTATCAGCGCTAAGGAGTGAGTCTTCTGAAAACACCAGCAGCAAAAAGTTAATCTTACCGGATCTGATGAATTTTCAATGTGGAGCCCTTGTAGCTCATGGCCACAGAGCCAAACATCATCTCTCCAAGCATGTTGGCATCTGAGGAGCACCGAGAACCCTGCAAAAAACAAACCCGCCAACATTTGGTTTTAAGCATTTTAGAGGCACACTTCTATTAAGGCAACATACAAGTGAGAAAATATTCCTTATTTAAAATATAAATATGCAAAATATCTTGCCAGAACACTGTTGAACATGCTAAGTTGAACAGTTTAATCAAGAAATGCTAACAGAGAAAGTGATCTTCACACTGGCTGTGAGCTCAACCACTAAAACCATGCAAGAAACCAAACGCATCTAGGTGAGGGGAAGCAGATTTCAACCGCACTGAGCCAAGGGACTAAAGTTTAAAGAATGTGTTAACACACCTTACTGAATTAAGCCTAAACCACGTCCCTGCTTGACAAGAAGGATCACCAGTTCACCGGAGATGTCAGAGGAGCCTAACTGGACCAATGTGTACTTGACAAAGACTGATTCATAACTTATCCATGGATGCTATTTTATATGGGATGAATCTTTCCCTGGTGCTTCTGTGATGGCACCAGAAAAGAGCTGCAGCATCATGATGCCAGGCTAAAGTGGTGCAATTCCTGCTTCTCTGGTAGCAGGAGCTAAGGCACAGCAGGAGTAAGGCACACAGGCTAAATACCAAGAAGCAATATAACTATGCTACATCACAGACTAGGTCAAATTCTGCAAACAAAACCCTAAAATTAAAAAATTACTCAGGGCAGTCAACTGGAGACAACTGCTCAACTGACAGATCTCTAATTTGTGTATTTTCAATGACTGTGATTATTGTCCCTTTGTCCAGGGCTGTTTCACCTCTAGGCCAGCAGAGTATTAGTGCTGGGTCTCCACTTGCACCCTGCCCTGAATAATTTAAAATGCAGTGATCACTCACTAACAGAGCTCAGCCAGTTCTCAGGTGAGAAGTTTGGCGCTGTGCAAGAGAGCAACACATTTCCTTCAAGGTGTGCGATAGAATGTAATCACTCAATTCCTTGGAGTAATCCTTCTAAAAGATCCCTAAAACCACTCACAGAAACAACCCTGCTGGAAGATGTTCAGTGCATCTCCATATTCCTTATCCAAGCTCTGAACAACCAGTATCCTGAATAATCATATATTCTACACAGGACTGGAATACAGAATGACAGAATGGTTTGGGTTGGAAGGGACCTTAAAGCTCATTCAGTTCCACCCCCTACCATGGGCAGGGACCCCGTCCACTATCCCAGGTTGCTCCAAAACCTCTCCAGCCTGGCCTTGAACATTTCCAGGGACGGGGCAGCCTGAACAACCAGTATCCTGAATAATCATATATTCTACACAGGACTGGAATACAGAATGACAGAATGGTTTGGGTTGGAAGGGACCTTAAAGCTCATTCAGTTCCACCCCCTGCCATGGGCAGGGACACCGTCCACTATCCCAGGTTGCTCCAAAACCTCTCCAGCCTGGCCTTGAACATTTCCAGGGACGGGGCAGCCACAGCTTCTCTGGGCAACCTGTGCCAGTGCCAGACAATGAGCCTGGAGCACAACCAAAGACAGGGTGTCCCCACCACAGACCCCTACCAGGAGCAAGGAGGGCTGTGAACATCCCACTCAGTGTTTCTGCTCACACCAGCCTGCAGAACAAGGGCAGGAACAAGCAAATGCTCATCAGCCAAAAGGCAACACACTTACAACACCTCAATGTTTAGCTCTTGTCAAGCACTCTCAATTAAGCTGATCATACTTTTAACAGCCATAGTTTTAACCTCTGAAATCTCCTACCCCTGCAAGGAGAGGGGATGACTGAAAGCAGCAACCACAACTGTAAAAATGAGGGTACAATTGCAAGGTTTGTAAGTGTTCAATGACAGGGCAAAAGCTGATCATTAGCTGGGCCTCAGTGAAATTTCCATCTCTGCCTCCCAGGATATCCCACTGCCCAGGCGCACTGTAGGCAGTACTGCAAAAACTAGAATTTAAAAGCAGTCAGTATGACCAGCAGCTCCAAGGAAATCTCAACACAGATGTTAATGGGTCCAGGAAATAACAGGTTTGCCAGCATCACAAAATCCTTAGGAACACTGCAAATTACTACAGCCTCACACTGTGATTGTTGTTTTTAAATCTGTTGCAGATCTCCAAATGAAGGACACAATTCTGATTAAATGTCAAGCCCTTGATGGTGGGTTTTGATTTCAGCCTTCTGCTGTTGTGAAAATATAATTCTAAAGCTCAGTAAAAATACTTTATCTTAAAGTATTGATTTTCTTTGTCAGACAACCAAATTAAAGTGAAAATCAGCTGCTTGCAAATTTAATTAGAGGGGTTTCCCTTTCCTCTGAAAGACAGACAAGCCCTGCTGAAAGCAAAGAGCATGATAAGATGAGCCCATGGCCTGTTCAGCCTGGCATTTCATCTACACTTAACATTTTACCATGCATAACCAAAGACACATATTTAATGCATTTAGTATGGAACACTGTTACAGCTCAACTGTTTGGGCCTCTAATGCTGCAAAATACAGGTCACCCAAGATCAAAACAGAGTGCAATCAACTGCGGAAAGGGGTTAAATATTAAAAACTCAAACAAAAAGTAGCCAAGGAGCATCTGGCAAAACGGGCACAACGTGCAGCACTGACAGCCTGGAAGCAAACCAGCTCCCCAGGTCACAGTTTAGAGCTCCCATAAAAACTGATCATAAAATACCCACAAGTGTTTGTGATTGCACAGTAGCATATTAGAGGTAGTAACATTTGCATGATTTGGAAATTACATTTCTGAATATATTTACAACATTTAATACTCCCCTTACTGTACATATTGTCCTGTCAATAACTAAGTATCTGTAAATTAAAAATGTAAAGAAAAAGAAATAAATGTTAAATATGGGACATAATTACAAAAATGGAAGCCAGGAATAAAACCTCTGTATTTCACCTTGCAATTAAAGTTGCTCATATATAATCAAAGTGTATTTAAACAAGAAACCGTAAGAAGTATTTTAAAAATCCCATAGTATTGTATTATTCGAACTTCCATTTTATAGCCTTATTAAAAAAACAGACAGAAGAACCTGTAAATACTGCAAATCCAATAAGTAACCTGAGGTTACAGACACAGAGGTCAGAACATAGGAAATGGCAGGCTGAGCGAAGTCTGGACAAACTTACTTTGGCCCTTCTGCATACCCGATACTAAATTTTATTGCACATTAAATAATTCTTGTATTTTGTCTCTCTGCTCACTTGCTGGGGAAGCCTGGAAGGAGTCTGATGAATGCAGTAGATAGTTTACAACAAATATGCTTTGGAAGACCAACTTCAGCTGAAAGTGTGTGTCACAGTCACGTTGCCACGTGTCCTTTCAGTTCAACTCAGTAAGACTTTGAGTGAGTGATACACGTGAGGAAATGAGGACTTCAAAGGGAAAACTTTCCACAGCTTTAAAATACACACTCATGCTGAACACTAAAATTTATTTTCTTTAATAACATTGAGCATTGTTTGCATAGAGCCTACTCTGGAGGAGAGACAGTTTCTGGGAAGTGGGGAGCATGGTTTTCCTTGGGCACACATTGCACAAAGGAGGCTGCTTTGTGCTGGAAGGGAGCGGCTTGACAGAAACGTCTCTTCCTTTCATAACCGCAGTTAAATGCCCTGCCAGGAAGGGAGGAACGGAAAACAGATCTTCAGCCACCTTACCCAAGCTGTGGAAAAGAGTGTGATGAGAAAGAGAAAACAAGAATCCACAGCTTGCCAAATATAGCAGGAGTTGACATGACAGTAGGTAAGTCAGCACTGGAAGGTTCTTCATTTCTCTCTATGGGACATTAAGACATCAGTAGTATTGTACTCCAGAGCAGGCTGTGGAGATACCAGCTTCCCTCAAAAACACAATTACTTCATTACAAAGAGTAGAAGGGCTTAGTTCTATTTTAAGGTGGCTCAATATAAAACACTTGTGATCCATGAAAGGAGAGATGACAAAAATATAACCATGTCAGATGACTCTAGCTACTCTCATGGCCAAAATCTCTTACATAAAATGGAACTCAAGTGCACTGAATCCCTTGTTTTAAAGCTGTTACACAGACTATCCCTACAGACAATGTGTCTCCCTGTTATTTCCCTGGCATTTGACAATAAGGTAAAATAAACTACTTCACCTACACCAAGCTAAGATACTTGTGTCAAGTCTCATCACATTGAATGAGTGTTATCACCCGGGTCACAAGATGGAACAAATGCCATGGAGAAATCTCTGCCATTCAAGACACATCCCAAGAGAACCAGCTGGTTGGTTTTAGACTTGATAGTACCCAAAGCTACAGCATTAAACATTCCTAAGTCACAACCAAAGTTTTGGTTCTGACTGAAAACTGCTCTCCACCACCAGCCTCTCATTTCAAGCATTTTAAAACAGTCGTACCTCACCTGCTGTTAGTATTTGACATGCATTAGGAAAAAAAAAAAAAAGTGACTCACCTGGTATTTTGGGCATTGCTCTTTTGGATCAGAGAATGAGGAGGATGAATTGATTGAACTATCCAAGGAAGAAGAGCTGTCTCCTCCAGGCTTTAGTTGGCAACACTTCCCAAAAACTCTCACTTGAGCATCACTGCAGAGTTTCTGAAATAAAGACAACACACGTGACACACTAAGACCCATGACCTGAAATCACTGTCAGCATCATTGTACTTACCTGTTTAGGTAAGATATTTAACAGCTGAAAGGCTCATGCCCCAGGAAACAGGTAGTAGAATATATACCCATATCTCTTGCAGCCTGGGTGTTCAAAGGAAAGCTGAGCTCTTTTACTTCCAATTAGCCAAGAGCCAACAGGTCACTCCAACTCCATCTTCCTAAGTAGACTATTTTAGACCCAGGATTAGGAAAGAGGATGGTACCAAAGCATTTAAAGGAAGGATGGCAATGCCCACCTTACTCCTGTGCCTACCAGAGTGGAGATGACACAGGAGTGTGAGCAGCACAAAGGAAGGAGCAGCTCGCCATAAATTATCAAGCAAGAATAACACAATTCAGAAGATTCATGTTACAAGGGCAAGTGGAGAGAAAAGATCCTGTTTTTCACAGATCTCTCCCTAGCTGTGTCTAAGCCCCCTAGTCTTTCTGAAGAGCGGCACAGAGGCTTACATTTTCTGTATGAGGAAATTGTGAGGCTGAAAATGGACAAAGCTGAAAAACACAGTGTTATAGAGAAGCCAGAGAAGTTTCACAAAATTATGGAGAGTCCAAAAGGTAAATTCTAATAGAGATTCAGACAGAAAGCACAGCAGAGAAGAGAGTTTAGAGGGTCCAGATGGAGCTGGAACTGATGAACAGGATGGGCAGGATCCGTGTCCACTCCACACAGAGAGAATTATCAATCACTGGCATGGGAGATGCTTCACTAGGTTTCACTCACTATTTAAAAACATTTGTGATTCACCTTGCGAATCCCAGCATCCTGACCAGAATCAGCATCCATCAAGTTAATGCTGTTTACACCAGCAATGGCACTGCCAACCCTCTTCACCTAAAGATCTCAACGTATTTTTCACACACTCGTTACACTTCAGCACACCCACATAAGGTTGGCATTATTTACATCTGCTGGTAGGCAGCACTAGGAGACAGAAATAGTCTACACTGCTCAAAATTCCACACTAACTCTGCCCTAAGACTTCCTTAATTACCCTTTCCTACACAATTAGCAAACCAGTAAGAGCAAGCTGGAAGCAAATCCAGCTGAAAGCAAGATTCAAGGGATAGATGGGAATACAGAAGTGCTGTTGTATGCCACATCTTCATCTCTGGACTCACGGCTCCCTGCCATGAGCTTCCCCTTCATTCAAAAACATGAGCATGTCTCAACCTTTAAGGAAAAGGCATAAAGAAAAGTGTGAAATAGCCAAGACACACATTAGTAACTCCATGATTGCTCAATAATCAGCAATAACTGTACAAAAAGATGACTGGCCTTCCTTCTGTGGAGGGATGGGAGTCCCATGTCTCTGTCCTAAGCTGTCCAGGTTACTTTTTTAGGGACAGGTGACTTAAATTTGGCCCTAACTGTGGGTGAGGTTTAGCAAAGCAGCAGAAAATGGCCAGGATTATAAAGCCCCACATGGCAGCCTGCAGTGCTGCTCCCTGAGAGCTGCTGCCACAGAAAGCCCCAAGGAAAAATGTGCAGAGAAATGAGTAATTCTGTGGCAGAGGGGAGGGAAGTGTTCACTTTCCCCCAGCCCTGTGCTTTCCTGGCACACAGCAGTATCCTCTCCTTTCGACAGGAGCTTGTTAAAATCCTGCAATACGTAGATTGGCTAATGGCTACTGAGGATCTGTGGCTTGAGCACAGCGCACAATGGCTGGAACATGTGAATGATCATCATATGACTTCAGTAGGAACTCATGAACTAGAATTGCATTTTATCTCTGACACAAACAACAATGTTCTAGGCTAGGCAAGCATCATGTGATAAAACCACATACAATCCACAGGGTTACAGCAGCTTTTGCAGGCAAACCACATTTCAGCTTGCATTTTCCATCAGATGTTGAAAGTTCCTTCTAAAATGTTACAATTACAACTAAGCTTCCTTGAGACTGTAGAAATGCATTTACTGACTTTACAACAGAAAATAAAATTCTGTGCATTAAAAAGAATGGGCTAAGTTTGCAAATTAATTACTGTTAAATAATTTCTTCTCATTATCACTGCATTTTTCTGCACAGCAGCTTTACCCAGATGCACTGGGGGGGGCTGGTAACTTGAAGTAACAGTTGCCTAAGTTAAATAGCAAACAGGAAAATGGTTGCTTGGTCTGTGCAGTGGTGTTTAATGAACCAAAACTCCTGCAACAAATCTTTAAATGAGGTCAGGATCTTTCAGCTCCCACTTTTTAGAACCCTGTGAACAGTAAATCCCTCCTAAAATGCAGATCACTGATGAATTTTGGTGTTTGCTCTTTCACAAACTTAGTATGTGTTTAAGAAGAAGAACTTGTTGGACAATGAGATCAAGAACTTGCAGGGACCCTCTCCTCTGCAATTTCAGCCTCCAAATGGCAATGAAATTTTAAGTGCAACAAATCTCAAGATGTTACGCATCAAAGGAGTAGGATTACTTGCATTCCATATAATATTCCAAAGATATTCAAGCCAGCTTTCCAAAAATAAAAAAGTAACCTAATTATTTAAGAACTGTACAAGAGAAAGTTTCAAAGCTGTGAACTTTCTTCCCAATTAGACACAGTTGCATCAAATCCAATCCCTGGGCAGGGTAGTGCTGGAGTGCTCTGAAATGCCCGTTTTTGCTGGAGAGCAGAACATCTGCTGGAAGGATGCCACAGGCAGCTCCGCTCCTGGCCACCACACTGCTCTACCTGCTGGGGCCACACTCTGTTCTCTCCCTGCCAGTTCACTGCAGATACCACCCAGCTCCAAAGACTTCCAGCAGCCCCAGTTCTGACATTAGAGGTCATCGTTTGCTGAAAGTCTTGGAGACGTATCAGGTAGTTCTGAAGAAAACTTAGAGTAAAATGTCTTTATAGTATGACAGGGTTCAAAGTAGTTTTCTTCCTCGGTTCCTCTTCTGGAGTCTCTTTTCTCCACATCTGTCAGCAAAGACTTTTAACTCTTTGACACAAGGTCTCTATTCTCCTCAGCAAGTGGGAAAAACATGCCCAGTGCTGTGAAGAGTAAGAGGAATTTCTGTTGGGCAGGTTTTACTCTGAGGATAACAAGAAAGTTGAAAGGAGTCTGGTGTGTTGAACTAAATCAGACTTTGTATAGGTGTATTAGGGCTGGGAGTGAGTGACAGAAGGGAAGAGAAATGTCATAGTATGCTTTACTCTTTTTTACCTCTGTGCAACAGCAGGTGCTCAAATACCACTGTGGCGGCAGTGATAGAGAAATCTCTATTTCCAAGCAAAGTTGCTACTCCTCAAGAGCTCTGTTCCTCATTTTCAAAACAGGTTTTTCCAGAAAAAAAAAATTCAAAACAGGTAAATGAACTCTTTTGCTGTATTAATGAGTTGGTCTGTATATGCAATGAAATGTATGTATACACCTAAGACATGGGAGTAACCTGAGTAGGCACTCATTCCTCCCCTTCAAGTGCCCATGTAAAAATCCAGATATCTTTCTTAAAATGCAGCTGCCAAGTGCTGCAATCTCCCTTTATTTCTAGAGTTGTCAAGTTCCTCTATTACTCAGAGGTCAGTGAAAGTCAAGACAACCCCGCGCTCCCCCACTCCACTAGTATTTTTCCATGTCCGTTTAGAGAGAATAAGCAGAGCTAAGAAGGGGGACTTGATCTCTGTGCTTACAGCTTTATCCATCTGCTCAGCTTGGCTCACTGGAAACCTGTCCTGAGAGCCAGACAGCATCCAGAGTCTCCATTTCACACAACTCACCTAAAAGCAAAAGGCTCACTATCCAATTACTAATCCCTCAAAGCAATTTGCTGTTCAGCATTTATCCAGTGCTGAAGTACATTAGAACACGTGGCTAATCCTGGCTTGTTTCAAATAGCATGCCATTTCTCTGCTTTGGGATAAATATGACATTCAGAGTAAAAGAAATTGCCGCTGAAGGAGATCAAATATCATATGACCTTTTAGTGAAATTATTCCAAAGATAAAGACAACTAGTGGAAGAAGTGAACTTTCCATTCTCCAAACTGAAGTCCACTATTGCACCTCTACATCTCAAATTCTGCATCCCAGGCCTCTCTTTCATTTCTTCTGAAAACCAAAACAAACACTACTTCTGAAAACCTTCTTCTGCCTCTGGGTCCTGGCAACAAGTTACTGCCCTTCTCTGATTCCTTGTCTTTCCCCCTTTCCTCCCATATGACCAAACTGTGTATCTCTGCTCAGCACAGTGCAGTTTGGGTCCTTCCTTTTTTTCCTCCCTTCTCTTCCTCACGGTCCGTTGACACCCCTTCTTCCTCCCTGGACTTCAAACTTTCCTCTAGGCTGATCTTTAGATTTAGGAAATCTTTTAGCTCTTGTATGTCCATCAGCATCTCTCTCCAGCCAGATCCCCAATGTTAACCACTGTCTTGCCATAAATCCCCATTGGACAACACAAAAAGGAAAATGAGCAGTAAAATGAGACAGTTAATCCCTGTCCCTGAACTCACTTTTCCTGCTCCAAGGGAAGCCATGATCCAAGATTCCCCTTTTCAGCTTCTTCTTAACTTTACTCCCCACTCCTCCCTCGTGGCACCATTCCTGGGGCATCCTTATCCCAATCAATTACCAGCCCTTGGAGACGAACTCCTCATACTTCAGCAGGCCTTTGCACACTGGCAGTTATGGGGACATAACTCCTGCACCACACAGTAAAACACAAGCCAGCCTTAGCATGAGCTGAGTCAACATTGGGAAGCCAAGCACAGGGAAAGGCAGAGCCAAGGCTGACAGCCCAGCACTGGCTGGGCCACCTGGCTGCTGCACCTTAAGGAGGAAAAAGGGCTGCTTCTTGTGCTTATTTGAAATTCAAAGCAGGCCTGGTACCACAGCTTTTTGAGGAGCACACCTGTGTTCACACACAGCTCCTGGCTTGGGAACTCAGTATAGCCCACGGCACAGGGAGGAGAGTGGGGCTGGTGGCAGAGAGCAGGAGAGGAGGTGTCAGAGCAAAAGGAGCAGACGAGCACAGGAAAGAGTCCAACAGCAAAAACCAGTCATAGGTTGTAACACTATCTACTTGCACATCAAGTAACAGAGTCTGATTAGAAATGAGACACTTACTGCTATGAGGAATGAAAAAAATAGCTGCCTAGAGGAGGCAGTGGCTCAAACCCACAAGCTTGCCCATGGAAGTTCTTTGATACCCAGAAATCCAAGGGATGTGGATGCTTGGGGCGTGGACAGAGGCTGTTCAGTAAAGGCACCAATAATGCCTCTTCTTCATACCACATGCTGCCCTGGTACATTCAATGTGCAAATGTCTGTTTTGATGCATTTGCTCATGACCTAGTGCCACAGGGTTGGAAGGGGCAGCCACTCTCTTCTGGGATACCCCAGCAGAACTTAGACACACAGTTTTCTGATGCTCAGGAGGCAGCAGCCTTTCCCTTCTGCTTCCAGAGCCCAGAAGATCAGTAGCCCATCCCCTGGAAATCTGGGGAAGGACCTCTCCTGCTTAGCACCAAAAAAGGTATAGGACTCACAAAGGGGATCTCTCTGCCTCCCACATGCAAAGTGCCCGCAGCTGCCTGAGGCGGATCTCCGCCTGGCACAGCCTTGGGCCAACATTCCCAGTGTTGGGAATAGCAGCCAGCCCTCTGAGACTGCTGCTCAGCTTCCCTCGCCAAGTTTAACTCTAGCAAGACCAGGGAAATCATTACTTCTCCGGAGCAATTAAAATATTGTAATGGTCATTCTGCAAACTCCTGACTGCCTTCAGTGTCCCACTGTGCAAAACCCTCCCCAAATTCTTCTCCTTAATATTTATCTTTACTGAAGGCATGAAGAGGCTGACTTAATATCCAATGAAAATACAAGGTGCTTATTTGTGTTATAGCCACATTTCCCTGGCGGATAAGATGAATCTACTAATGCTTTACCAATTAGGCCCCAGCTCAGTGTAAGCACAAACTCAGCAGTTTTCACTGATCAAAAAGCCAGAGCTTACTGTTTTATTTCTTGAAACAGCTGTGTCTGGAAAGGTTTTCTCTGATGCTCCTTAAATTTTATGACCATACCTTCCCTTACAGAATTCAAATGCCTGAGCCATGTTCAACCTCGGCCCACCACACAGATCTTTTGACATATGTAGAGATTATATATATGAAACAGACCAAAATACATCTCACCTTGCTGCAGGCATACAACTTTTAAATTATAATTGCTTTCATGTCTCATAAACAGCACCATAAAGCAAAGTGAAACCCTCTTGATCCTCCATGTTAGACTGATTTGACTTGAACCAGAACAGTCTGGCCACTGCCAGGCCCTCTTGCAGATCTCTCCCCGGTGTTATTTGTAGATCCAGAGGTATAAGTCACGTCAGGAAATGAGGGGTGAGGGGGAAGAGATGCAGAAAGCCTTGCTTTTTGTGGGGTGCTGAACAGATACCCTTTCAGAAGAGAGAGTGCCCAGCCCACACATGGCTGACTGCAAAAGGGCAAGAGTGCCTTGGAATGTGCTTAGAGCCAAGATCTGGCTTTGTATAGGCAGGGTGTGTCTTTGCTAATGAAAATCATGATTAAGAGCGAGAGAAATGAACAATGCAATTCCTTGAAAATGGCCAGTATGTCCTGCTAACTGCACAAGCCCATACTAAGCTCACAGCAAGCCAAGCTGAGGACTCTCCTCCATGTTTTTACCTGCAAACTTTTGTTTTACGAGAAAAGTTCTGCCTGACATGACATAATCTGAATGCTTCAGAAGGCAGGTACATGGCAAGGCAAATGTTTCAATATATCCTCTTCCGAAGAATACTAATACTATGAAAAATAAATGTATCGAGCTCCTAGAGGTGACTTCTGGGTATTTCAAATGCCCTGGAAACAATTTTCCTCCACTAGTCTCATGTGGAGATGGTGACTACAGCTGTTTCCCTCCCCCTTAGCAAAGAAAAAGCAGAGATTAATATGGAACCATATCAGCTCCATTATCAGCCATTTATCCTGAGCTGCCACAGTCAACGAGCTTTCTGAAGTAACCCAAACCAGTGAAGTCTGCAAGTTCAGTGTGCAAGTTCACATCTATCTGAAAGAGGTTTTAGACTTTCAAGAAATTAATTTAAATCTGGCAAGAGGATTTATACTGTAAGTCATTTTCATTAATGAAGTAATACTTTATAATTAATGAAGTAACAGTGATAAGCCAGCAATTCATACCAATAAACCACTTCTAAAGATCTCCTGTCTTTAAAAACCTGTTTTCCTGGCAAGAATATCAGGAAGAACATGAACTAATAGAACCATTCTAAGAAGTTTAAATTAAAAAGAAAGATGCATTGTTTTTCAACATTTGTGAAACTCACTTTATTTCACAATTCTCTATAAAAACTAGGAAATAGGGATCATGATTCATGGCTATAAAAGCACTGGAGTAAGCAATGGAGAAGCCCAGAATTTTGTGCCTGGTAAGACGCAGACTCCAGAGGTTTGGATATTGGACACAGCACTTGAGACCAGGGTTAGGAGCATCAGGCTGGCAACAGGCTGGAAGAGTTTGGAAAGCTAGATGAAAAATCTTCTGGCTGTACTCCAACGCTCATCAGGAAAACTGGGGCTTGGGGGTAACGTGTTATTTTGTGTACTCCTGCTTACAGAAGGACCTCCATAAGTCCTACAGGTAAAAGCAGCTGGAATCATTAATTTCAATTCACACCATGCTTTCTGCTTGCAGGGCTTTAAATGGTTTGCGACTGTTTATAAAAATGGTGAAAAGAAAGTTCAAAGCAGCAAAATAAGTTGTCCAGCCTCATACCACCACTTTCAGCAGCACTGTGGCCAGAAATTAATCTTCTGGCCAGAGCCCTTAGAAGGAAGTATCCTCATCTGACCGCATCCATTACAGTTTCAATTACTAGATTACCATGCAAATCATGCCAAAAGGAAAAACAAGAGTTTCCAAGTAACTTTCTGTTAAAAAACTGTCAGCAAAGCATACAAACAACAATTAGCAAAAGCTAAGCAAATAGGACACGAGGACACGGGGCTGGGGGACTTTCTGCTTATGAATGCAGACCCCATCACGGCACAAAACCAGATCAATAAATCCCAGTTTACGCCCTGCTTCAACTGACAGCATTGCCTGCTGCAGCCCCAGGAAGGAATCCTTCTCACTGAAAGAGCAGAAAGTAGATAAATCCCAGAATAAAGAGATCATTATAGTATTTAAAGCTGGTAAGAGTGAGACCACCGAAGCCTGAATAATTTGCAATTTAACAGGCATTTAAATATAGCCAACATTTAAATGTCAATCTGATAAAACAGAACATATGTAATTTATCAATTTGGCCATTTGAAAAAATACAACTATAAACATGTAAATTAGCAAAATACTCACCGACACTGAAACATCCTCTATTTTTCTTTTCGCACTGGAATCAAATAAGACATTCCGTCCTCTTCTTTCACAGTCCTGATACACAATCAGTCGGATCTGACTTGGGTCAAACTCCGGCAAAGGCCAGCTTTAATTAAAAAAGAAAAGAGCAGAAGGATCAATTACCACAACTCTTTATTACACTGTTCTTTGTACATTATCTGTATATAAAACATGATTAAAACAGAGTCAAGCAAATTCAATCCCATTTCATCAAATCCTTTGATCCTGTAGCCAGAACTACGCCCTTTGTTTTCTTTTCTTTCCCCTACATGTGCCAAATTACACTGTCATAAACTGCACCAATCCTCTACAACTGCACAAAATGATGTGTGCAGCATTAATAGATCTTGTTCTCTGTCTTGTGATATGTTTTCTTCAAGTTCCAACTATTTAAAATCAACATCATAGAACTCAGCTTTTGTGTTTAAAGACACAAAGAAACCTCAAGATGAATAATCACAGGGTGGTTTGGGAGAACCACCTGGTTGTCTCCACATAAGCCACTGTGACTCAAGGGCATGGTCAGCAAACCACACACACCAGGCCTAACACACCTATTCCCAAACTGGTTTCCAAGGGAACGAGCTTTCCTGAAGCCTCAGCCTTACCTTAATGCCACTACTCCAGAGGAGCTCTCAAAGGGAAAACTTGCAGGCATCAGGCTTGGAAACCATTCCATAATCTTGGCTTTAACGGTGTTTTGTAGCCATCATCTCAAATTTCCATTGTAAAAAGCCAGGCATCACTTTAAAGCCCAGCAAGCATTGTCATCCATTGGCCTGGGAATCCATTTTCACTGATACCATCTCAATTCTTGGAAGATAGGAAACAAGACACCTGCTGTATCCATGAAACCACCAGGAACCATCTTTCAGCTAGTTTACAAGCCATTTCCTAGATCAAGTGAAATTCTGTCTTCCTTACCCTTGGCTTTTAGGCAAGCAGTGTTAGCATGAACCCCAAGAAGCCAGAAACAAGGCACTGGAACTTTCCAGCCACTAATGAAGGATAGAGATTCCCAATTTGCAAGACGTTGTACACGTATGTCATCAAAAAGACACCCATAACATGAGTTAAAGTAAACCTGGCATGTTAGACTCCAAGACAACAGTAAATTTTCCTCTCCTCTAACTCAGCACCCAAAGGGCTTCTTGCTCTGCACCCATGCTTTATGTGACCAATACACTAATGATCTTGACTCAACAAGTCCTGTAACAGCGGAAAATCCATTTGATCACCAAAGTCATCATCACCTATCAGAAGTTTTTAAGGCTGCCCAGGTACACAGGTTTTACAAATAGTGTAGTCCCAATGAGGTGAAACTAAGCATCAAGGCATACAGTTACACACTCTCCTGAGACGAAATCTATTTCCTAATCTGCCCATCCCCACCATTTAGCAACAGGAGAGAAAAAAAGAAGCTGCAGAGAAGATGGTGTGTAACAAATGTCCTAATTGACTTACTACAAGAAAGAAAACCTTGAGCAACTTGAGCTGAAATAACTTCATGTCTAGATTTGGGGACAAAGAGCCACACACCCTCTCATTTGGGCACCTAAAGCCAAGTGTTACTCACAAACCGAAATGCCCCCACAAAGTGCAGACACCAAACTGAGCAAATTCTGTAGTACCAAAACTCAAGCACAGTGACAAACTCAGAGCCAAGCCTACACTTACTGGAGGCTCTCCTAATTAACTCCATCTTCCATTTCAGAAAATGTAAAAAACCAAAATCCTTAGTTTGACACATGCCAGGGGTGTTACCAACTGAGAGGCACAAAGGCACTAGAGCTGGGGATGGCAACTGGCAAGAGCATGACTTTGACTAGAAATGAGGAGAAGCACCGGATAAACTGGCTTTCTGGAGGAACAGTCTCCATATATTTAAGTGAAACCAGTGGAAGTCCAGAAACAAACATTTTTTCCAGACAGGCCACTGTGGTTCCTATAAAGAAACTGTGTGACAGTAACAATTAATTGCTTGTCAAAAGGGTGCTATTGCTTGCTCCACCCTTGCAACGCGTTTGAATTTCCTTCACACTCAGATAAAAGCATGTCTTCCATTACCTAGTACTTTTGATATTTGACTTTGAAGTGACTGGCAAAGAAGGCAGTAGCTATTCCAGATCTTAGGAAAGTCTACTTATAAAAAGCTCCAAGAGCAGATTACACACTAAGAGGAGAGAAAGCTAAATATAAAACTCTTGCTGTATTCAGGAACATATTCCATCAAGGTAACAAGAGCTTGTTTACTTCTCAGCTTCTTCACATGACATTTTAACTTTCTCTAGACAAGCATTTAGTAGCTATTATCCATCATAATTTGTGATAATTCCAAAGAAGCGCTATCTTTGTTACATAATAGCATCCTTAAGCACATTTCAGCCTTGCAAAAACATTCCCTGGCAATAGCGCGCCACTTCCCAAACCAGAAGAGCCTTTCAGAGAGCTGGGGGAAAGTTCATTCAGACAGACAGTAAACAGAGGCAGCCTGGCACCTCCAACTCACCCCCACCAGCGAGGGGGAAGCGGGACACAGAGCTTTGCTTTTGTTGTTAGCAGATTTAAAATACCGTTAAGTTTGATGTCTGAATAGATTATCCCCAGAAACGTAAAATTCCTGCATGCAAGAGGCATTCTCAAAACAAATATAACAGGGCAGCACTCCAGAGCTCCTCTTCAGGCAGATGAAAACTGACCTAGATCTTCTGAATATCATTAGTTCTGTTTATAAATGGAAACTAACTTTGACATTTAACTGATGTTTTCTTGAGATTCCTACAGGAAAACCAGGAGATGTAGAATCTAATGTTCTAGCAGGGTTAATTAAAGGCGTGTCTCCATCTCCCACACTGCTCTGGAAATGACAGTTTCTTAATGAGGACTTTTTCCTGAATGACCTATCTGCCACACTTTGATCTTTCCTTGAAACTGATTAGATTTAAACAAAAACCCCAAAATTAAGCCATGACAAAAAAAACCCATAAAAATAGCCACAAAGAAAACCCCAAATACCTTTCACCAGTGGAAGTGTTTGTGACTTTGCTAGACAGTGCTGTGAGTTCGGGCATAGACCAAGAGAAAAACTGGTGATAAACAAATTCCTTCTGAGCAGGACACTGCTCCTGTGGAGATCTCCACTACACAAGTGGGGATTCCTCGAGAATGAGATGTTCAAAAATACATATATGGGGTAGAAATCCATTGATGTGTAAATGCTGTATGGGATGTTTCAGAAACAAAACCCAACTCTCACACCATGACAGACTGGTTGAGGTTGGAAGGGTCTTCTAGAGGGCATCTGAACCAACGCTCCTGCACAGACACTCATGCAAGTACAGAGTGCAAAAGAAAAGGAATTACTTGGGAGAGAAAAGGAAAATTTCATACGATTAATTATGGAATTATTAGAAACCAGCAACAACAAGATCAAGATCTGAAAAATGGTATTTTAATGCATATTCACACTTAAGCCCTACTGTTGTTCAGCTCTTCTCTTTTTTCATCCTTTTTGCTTTCCTGCCTTTTTTACCGTCAATCACTAGGAATACTACCTATAGCTTACATTTACAAATCCATTACGTGCTTTCTGACACTTCTACTAGAGATTCATAGCAATCCAGAATTCCAACTGCTCTCCAAGGATGAATTTTCTTGTGTATTCAATTCCTGGAGTTTATTACCACCATCAACATTTCTCAGCAAGAACTGAATGGCTATAAATTGGTATTATTTCACTCTGTGCAAGTTTTAATAGATGACACAAGAGACAGAGGAAATCCTTCATTACCACTCCAACAATGAAAATACAGGATTTCCCCCTATAATTGATTCCAAGTACATTCCTTCCTTCTCATTCCCACCTAGAACATGAAACAACACTTCTTCATTACATTAAAGGTTTAGCTTAATATTATCTTCCCTCCTGAGAAGATAGAAGTCTGGCTGAGACTTTACTTTTAAAACTGTTTTATATTAACATGGCTTAGATAGTATCTAAAAACAGATACTTTAGAAATCTTAAAGAAAAGCAATTGAAGCAAAATGATCAAGATATTAAGCAGGTAGGAACTGTAAAAGAGTTTTCTAAAAAGTAAATTTGCTCAAAACCAGAACAGGACTAAACACGTAAAAAGTAAGTTGGAACTATCAGTCAAACTATTGTTTTCCTACATCATGTTACCCATAGTTATAAAAATTGCCTGGTGATGAATCACTTGGAACTATTTTTAAATGCATCTACGCAAACGATATTTATAGTTTATGCCAGCTTATCTGTTCTGCGTGGTTTTCATGTTAGCACCTTTTTAAAGGGTGACAGGAACAGCCCAGCAGAGCAGACAGGTCCACCTTACCCCATGCTCCCCTCGCAGGCTCTGGCGGAAGGAAACATCCTCACTCTCCTGCTAGACAAGCATCAGAACAGAGGCACAGGGATTCCAGGGCTTATCTCCAGTGCCTGCAGATGATTCTCCAGATACTACCCTTGTTGCAATGGTGCTTAGACCTAGCCAGCTTCTACACAAGCCTTTGACAGAGGCTGCATCTGTCATGAGGAGTTGACATTGTAAATACGAGACCGTTCCACTGAGTGCACTGGGATTTCAGATTATCTCCACATTCTATGAGATGTACAACCACATCAAAGCACACTCACCTGTACCTATACAGCCCAGAATTTAGGATCCTGCAGTTGGTTTGGGACAGGGAAGGGTGATCAAGTCCAGAAGGAAAATGGTCCTTGCCTAGTCCAACCATCCTATCATACTCCTCTCAGCCCTGAGATGCCTTCTCCAACCAGGAATTCCCTTCTCCTGCCCAAACGCCTCTGCAGACTTCTATTATCTGTTACTAGATTTTTTTTTCTTTTGGCTTTGAGAAGATAAAACAAAAGTTGAGTATATAGGATTAATGGGGAGGGTCTTGTACATACTTTAATACCTTCTGACTGCATTTCAGTAATTAATTTATTATTTGACCGTTATTGCACAAAAACAGCTGCACAGACCATTCTAAAAGATCACAACTAATTTGGAAGCAATGAAAACAGAACTATAATGCATCTTAATGATGCTTGCAGCTTTGGAAGACCATCTTCTTTTAGAGGCATGGGTAGGTTATTTATTTTTTTAACAATAGTACCTGAAACACAAAAGAAGTTTCTTAGGATTCACATGACAAGGATGGTCCAGGCTGCATGGCTGATTTGCGAAGCTGGCATTTTAAGAGAGAGATTCCGTTTAAGTGCTGGTGACATAACACAACCATAAGGCTGCAAGGAGGAAGAAAGTTCTCTACAGTAGAGAAACCACAGGGCCTATACTTAGGAAAAATTTTTGCAAGATAGTTGTCTTTACAAGACCTGAGGTCATGTCAGGGCTATGCGACTGTGGTGGTGAGCACTTGCTGATTCTGCACAGAAAACCAGTGTCTGTGCCTCAGCCAGGGCAGGGAGGGAGCCCGCGAGGGTGGATTGCGAAGAAGCTCACCCACCGCCCCAAGTGACTGCCCTCTGCCATGGTTACCTCAGCTGGGGTTTCACAGAAGTCACAGGACCTGGGTTCTGGGTAGTGTGGAAGAATAGACAGATGGTGGACCATCTCAGGGACAACCACCCTTGACTGCCTGTAGTGGTGACATGTTTCAGGTTTATCCCATGGAAATAATGTTTCTTTAAAATACAAAATCAAATCCAAGCCCCTGCTTTTCATCTCTTGAAAGAGGGTGACATGTCCACAGGCACTGCAGCACTGTGGAGGTCAGCTCCTCACTCCATCTCTAACTCTGTCTCATTCATTTACCAGCTTAGCAATCCTCACCTGGAATAGCTGCACTTCTTGAGCTCCAGGAAACTTGTGCTGCTTATACTAAGTACATACTGTCCACCAGGAACAAAGTGCGTCAGCCAGGTATTTCAAAGGTATAACAAACTTGGACCTGAACTTCAACTGGCTGGCAAGCTCCTTGGCTCTGTCCAATTCTTTATCTGTATACGAAGCTGACTTTAGTTTGTTTTCATTTTTTTCTCCCTTCTACCAAGTCACTTGACTCTCATTAAGATACATAATTTATACTCTAAAGTCTAATACATGAGACAGATGCTTTTCCACAAGCAAAAAGACATAATATTTACAGGTTAGGTGCAGCCTAGCCAACACATTAATCATAATCTGAAGCGTTATACATTGGTAGGAAGGTTTTGTTAAAGATGTGTAGTATGCTGAATAACTTTGCAATTCACACACCTTCAGAATTTACAATCACTATTAGTGATTTCATAAAATATTTTTGGGACTACTTCACTTACGTAATTTCAAAAAGTACCTGTTCAGGTTTTAGCTGATTTAGGTACACATATGCATGCAAATATTTGCACATACACATACAAGTTTCAAGCTTTTTTTGAAATATGTTTTAATTAAAACCATACACAAACAAGACACAGCTCCTTTCAGTTAAATTCACTAGCACTGAACAAAATTACATTATTCAAGCAGACTGCACTTTGCTTTGCAAAGTTACAAGATAGAATCAATTCAGGCAAAAAAAATTTGTGCCATTTAGCATAAAATTATAGTAAGAATCATAAAGAAATAAATCTCTAGAAGATTCACATCTGTGGAAAAGAAGTATTTTCATCACAGGGAAAATATTAAACTTTCAAATAATTAAAATAATCTCAAGAACTGTGCAGTAACCATACCTGGGAAGCATCTTTGTCCCCCGAGCAGTTCCACTTTTCAAAATCCCTATAAACTCCTGTTGTGCCTGGTTGCCAACTCAGGTTAATAATAGCAATGAGCCATATTCATCCAAAACCACAAGACTGTCAGGTGACATATCTAGAGGTCTGAATTTAACTCAAACAAAAGACTCTCCATGCTGCAATGCAAAAGGCTTAATCCTAGCAACAGGAGCACAAAAACCACCTTAAGGACAGCAGTGTCGGGGTTTGCACCAGGCTGCGTTCGCGCTGCCCTAGAGTTTCATAATCCAAAACCTGCCCCACAATTCTGCACAGCCCGGGATTTCTGCTCGAGGAAAGAGCGCCCGTCTTCCCCGCTCCTTTATCTCTTGCAGGGTTTGCTGCGGAGAAGATCAGTGTAATTTACGGGGAAGCCAAGCGATGGCTGGCAGCGCCGGCCCGGACCCGTCAATGCCATCCATCCTCCTGTCCGCCACCGCGCTCCCGGCTCAGTCTCATGACCCGAGTGCCC
>NW_008236219.1:617209-633973 GCF_000691975.1 Corvus brachyrhynchos | reverse complement strand
CCCCGCGCCCCAGCCCTCCCTCACACAGCGGCTTTGGAGCGCTCCCCCAGGCAGGGGCTCGGCGCGGAAGGGGAACGAGGAGTCCCCGGCCGTCCCCGCTCGCTGCTACCTCTGCGGCGCGACTCCCACATCCCGCCCGGTCCCTCTCCCCCTCCCCTGTACGAACAAAGAGCGCACTGTGTGCTCGGCGAGGGCTCATTAATATTACACGGAAAGAAGCGGGGATATGCAAGACAATTGGATGGCTGTGGACGGGAAAAACATTGAATACGCAAAATAATGCCCCCCAAAGAAAAGCCGAGCAACCCGGGTGGCTGTAAACAAGGTTTCCTGGTTGTGTTCTGGGGTAACCCGGGTCATGCTAGGAAGGATACCCACATATCACAACAGCAAAGAGCCTTTTAACAAACATTATAGAGCAAAGAACTACTTAACAAACTTTTATCTCTAAACTGTGGGGGAGAAATGAGAAAGATGGACAGGGAAGTGAAGAAGGAACTGGGCATTCAGAAATGCAATGCACATTAAAAGCCATCTAGTCTTGTCACAGACATAGGTGGGGCACTCATACTATTAATTCTGTATGACCTTTGTATAAAACTCAAGTAATACCTGAAGGCAAAAGGCTGCAGCATCATAGTTCCTACTTTTTTTCCAGTGTCTGAAAACCTACAGGTTTTTCCAATATTTTAAATACATAAGCAGCAAAAATAGATTTATCATCACGATCTCCTGTTCCACTGCATCCCCAACTCTACCAATGGTTCCCCTGTATCACAGAGTGGGTGAGCTGATGTTCCTGTTCATGAGCTTTGGTCTCAAGACCATACAATCCCAAGAGGTCAGATGTTGCTTGTCCTCTGGAATGGATTCCAAAGCAGAACACCAAGCTCCCTGTTCTGCTACACATCTCCTGGGTTAAGTTCAGAGAGAAACCCTTAATCTCTTGACACCACAACGGTTTTGTTGCTGTTTTATAGGAAGGTAATGTTTTTATGTTAGGTGCTGGACAAGTGTTTTGACACAAAAGCAGCAAAACTAAAGAGAGATAAAACCATTATCTTTTGTTACCATGCCTTACAGGAGGTTTTTCATTTAGAAATGAAGAATTGAGGCCCTCATGCCACAAACACATACATTACAGACCTGGCTTTTCATACATGACTAGCACCAGGGAATTCAATGGAATTACTCACATGAGCAAAATTGGGCATGTGCTTGTTACAGCACCCCTGCCTTAAGCCCAAATCTTGCCTTTAAAGCTTAAAATGCAAAGCTTTTGGAGATAAAAATAGTAACATCTGACCACTCCTACCTACCTTCTAGGTCTATGAAAGGAATGTGCAGTGCACAGTAACTTCCTTTACCTGTGTGGCAAAGGCACCACTCTCCAAAGGTTACTGATGTCAAAAGTGACCTTTTTTCTTAGACATGCAATGCTGACAAGTGCCATGTATTATGTAAACATTTATTTACAGGAATAACATCTAAGGTTTCCATTTTACCTCAGGGTAACCTGATGCATATTAAAAGACAAGTGCTTTGAAAGCTGACCCAGCCTCCATCCAACAACTGACCAGGAAAAATATTGGAAGGAATTTCTCTGCAAATAGAGACAGACTCACATTGTACAGAGAGTAAACAGTGCTTTGGCCAGATCAGTGAATATTTTTTTCTTGAGGAAGGACTTCAGATATTCAATGTTTATTTATACACACTGTCACCACTCCCATATCCAAGAAAATACTGGACCATCTTTAACATGAGATATGCAACATCATCTTCTCTAGGTGTATATCCAGGCCTCTCTTTGAAAGGGTGAAGGCTTTCCTTTTTTTTAAGTGTAAAATTTGAGCTTGAAAAACAAAGCTGGTAATATTACCCTGCTTCAGAAAAACACTTAAATTCAAAAAAATAAAGTGATCAAAATCTCCTGACATAGCCCATCACCTTCCAGGAAGGTATTTCAGTATCCATGTACATCCACCCAGCTGCAGATGGAAAAGATGTGGGTGATGGTGTTCAACTACATCCAGCAGCCCAGAGCCCAATGGACCATCTGAAGATCCCCATGCCCGACTGCGGCTGGGGCACATTCTTAAACACACAGAAGCCAAAACAACCCTCAAAACCAAACAGCACCAAAAAAAAAAATCACTTTCTTCACTCTATCCAAAGGCATTTCTGAAAACGCTTAAAACTACTGCAAAGGCTCATATGCACCTTTTGGGTATAAATTACCTGATTTCAAACCAAGCAGACAACAAAGTTTGCTCCAACCGCAGGCTAAAAAGTAATGAAATTACTCATTTTTGGTCTTCACTGCCTTAACAAGTTTTTTCAGTCTTTCTCCTGGAGGAAGGCTTCCCTCACACACACTGTAAATGCACACAACAAAGAGCCAGTAAGTGAGCCAAGAAATGTTTATTGCTTAGTAATGCACAGAGGTAGGAGCTGGAAGCCACACTAGACGAAAAGAAAGAAAACCAATTAGGATTTTATTTGAAATCTGACTAGAAATACTTGGATACCATTTCTCTACAAAATACTTGCCTTAGTAGGATTACCACGGAGCTAGACTTCTAAAAATGTGCTTTCTGTGCATTTTTGTATCCCTGCAAAAAAAAATTCCTCACTGCTGGAGAGGAAGAGTGGAGATGTTAAAGCATGAACCTTCCATATACACCTGGAGCACATACACAAACTTGCACACACAAACATAAGCCCAGCCAAAGGTCAGCAAGAGCCAAAACGATGAGAAAGATCACTGAAAACAGCCCTCAGGAGTTTCAAAACCTGGGTCCTCTATTCTTCAAAGGAAACCAGATTGTTAAATGCTGAAAAAAGTGCTTTTGATATGAGATTAAGAAAGAAAAACAAACCAAATTTATAAACTCTCCATACACAGGGTTCTCACTACCAGCACGAGGTCTCATGACTGGAATGAACTGTCTCTACCAGCATTGTAAAGGAGCATCGGCAACTACAAATCTGCCTATGAGCATTCCTGGAGGGTAGGACATGAAACAATCATCTCTTTTTTAAGAACGTGGAGACCTCAGCAGACTGATTGTCCACTGTTGTAATTTTTCAAGTCATGATAAAAATGCTGAAAATAAAAATAACTATCAAAGTAAAAATCTGATGCATGGTTAGGCTACTGAAACATTGGTGTTCGTTTTGTATCGCATTTCCAATTGCAATCTACTATAAGACACCGAACAAACCTCCATAATACCCGCTGGTACTGCAAGACAACAGGGCATTTTCCCCCTGCCAAACAGTTATTTTATTGTGCATGCTCGGGTGCGCAGAGCAGACTCTTCTGCTGTAGCTATTAAAAATCAAGTGTAAATAGTTCAGTATTGTGTGCATTTAATAAAAAGTTGGGGAGAAAAAAGTTCCAATACAAATTGCTTTTGATGAACATAGTTGAAAATAGCATAGTTGTTGGAAATAAAGACTCTTCTAAAATCACTCAGAATTATGTAATGCAGCAGAGGAGGGTTGTGGGGGACAGTTTGTGTTTCCTTCTTTATTCTGTGTAGTTCTGGAGAAGTTGTGATAGGTTCAACAATCCTTATATCCACACACAAAACTAACTTGACAAAACAAAATCAAGCTCACAAGCTCAGATTTATCAACTGCAAAGTTTGCTTAGGGAACTAAATGGTGAATTGATGCTTTTTATTTTGGAAATTGTGCATATTAATAGATGAGACAATGAAGAGAAAAGACAAATGAGAGTCAAGGTTGACTGCAAGACCTCTCTTGTCATGAAAATGAAGACACCTTAGAGGGATCACCATAGCTCCACTATTGCTATCAACCATAATGTTAATAACAATAAACCCTTGAAAGATTCCTGATGGAATAAGAGTACTTTGGCTGAATACTCCTAAATTTTCATTTTTTTAATAGACAAATATTGAATTCCCTGTATTTATCTTCAGCTTAGAATGTCTTTATGGCTTTTATTTTCATGTACTTCCCAGAAACCATAAGGACTATGGCAGTTTTATTATTTTTACCCTACTGAAAACTGAGATTTTCAATATATTACTTCAGGAGACATTAAGAGAAAAGCTGCAAGGTGCATAACTGAACTGCTGGTGTGCTCTAGGTATGCCTGACACATCAGCTGATTCTTGCACCAAGCAAACACACCTAAATAAGCTTTTTTTTAAATCAGACAGATACATCTAAAAATAAATACATTTTGAAAGGCTAAAAGACTAGAATGCAAACAGCTGCTCTTTTTTTTGTCATGCTTTTTAACCTGCGAGCTGTACCAGGGTGGGTGATGCTGTGCCCAGGGTGCTAGGAGACAGTAGGTCAGGGCATCTGCCCAGACCTCGCTTTTTCCACCCTGAAAGCCCCGGTCTGGCCGCAGGCAGCCAGGATACCTCCATCCTGGAAATGCCACTCCATGGAGTGCCCAAAACACTGGTACCTCCAGTGCCAGCACATGACAGCCACAAAACCTCTGGCTGCAGACATTGGCACCTGCTGCACAGCCCTGTGCATGACCTGGGAGCCTCCGCTGTGTCGGGGTGCAGGGAGACATCTGCTTATGCTGATTAAAACATCCTGTAATACTTGTTTTGTGAGTTTTATAAGGGGAAAAAATACTGCCTTGGTGGTGAAAGTCATCTAGCGTAGGCAAGGCAGCATGGGGCTTGGAGCATTCCTTGGCTGCAGGCCACGGTCCTGTAACTGATTAAGGTTGCTGCACTTGTGACTGAGTGATAATTGAGAGCCCAATAAATCCCCACACAAGTATTTTTCACTCAGAGATGGAAAGCAATTGTTATGGACCCTCATAAGGAGCTGCAAGTGGTAAAATTAGAGCTAATATTAAAAATATAAAGAAAGCCCACAGATCACTCCCAACTTCCTTGCCCAACGTTCACATTTTCAGTTAAATTTCCAGGAGTGTCAAATGCACCAGGACTATACCTTCAGGCTTTCAGCTAAGTCATCCCCAGCACGAACTCAAATCATTCCCATTCCTCAAGATTTTGTTGAGTACTCCCTGGTCTTCCTTCCCCCTACCCCAGGTCTCATTTATCTGCATAGGCAGCATTGCTTTAGCCAAGGTCTACGTGCTATTCTTTTTCCACGGGAAAAGAAAAAAAAAAACCAAACAAAAAAGGCAAAAAAAGCAGAGCTGCAGCTGTTCAGGATTCCTTGGAAAAGGAGGAAGACAGATGTAAGTAGTTACCCTCTGAAGATTCACAGGGATCAGTGCCTGAACAGCATTTTGCTCTGTCCCTCATGTGACTGCTTAATTAGGTGTTGATTCACTCAGTCATGAGACACAAGAAAACAGGGCTGCAAGCCCCAACGTCAAAGAAAAAGTAATGCCTGTTCTGCCAGTTTCTGTATTAGTAAAGCACAAAAGGGACATCCAGTTCTGAGAAGCAAAACTTGTGTTTTCTTGCCCATAAACCAATCCATCACATCATTTCAACCTTTCCATATTAAAAAAAAAAAAAAAGGTAAAAAAAAGAAATATGTATTATTTCAGAGAAAGATGCTTGTGAATTCCCTGATTATTCTCGCCTGTGAGAGTCAGGACCAGCACAAGTGTCCAAAGCGTGAGCTCCCTGGCCAAGCTCTGAAGCCCTGAGAGCAGTGTCCCCTTCCATCTGATAATCCAGGTCCAGGCTGCTTCAGAATATCAGGCTTTCTTCTGGGGTTTGTTTGCTTTTGGAAAAAGAATACAAGCTATTTTTCTGTGGCTTTATTCCTGTTAAATGAATTTCTTGGCCTCCTTAGTACCAGAAAGCTTTTCTGTTATGGGGTCTGGTTACCATAGCAACAGGCTTAAAAAATATCAAAGAAATTTTCAGGACATGGTAAAGCAATTTCACAAACTGTGTATAGTAGAAAAAGCTGGTGGACACTTATTTATATGTACTTAGTTCAAACAAGGTCTGATGTAGCGATAATCCCAAAATGCTGCTCTCAGTCCAAATTCTGGGGTTGTAGAGGACTACAGTGAACTTTAGCTTGCTGTGTTACCAGGTCATTTACCAAGACAGTCACATAAAATTAATATATGATGACAATTTTTCCCATGAAGGTGACATTGAAGCTCAGTGTGTCATTGAAATGCATTAAATGCCAAAAGCTTTTTTCCTGAAGAATACGACCCCCTAAACCTTTGATTTTAAATATTGTCTGCTTTCAGTCTCACCCTCCTCATTTGTGTAGATTTTACAACTTATTTAAAACACATGCCTAGTGCTAAGCACATGAGAGGGTTCATTGGGAGCAACCAAACTACTTAGACTTACAGCACATGCCTAAGCACAGTTCTGACTCAGTCTTACTGCCCCCATCAGCTTCACCAAAATCCCATCTCAGTTACACAGGAACAACTGCAAACTAAAGACAGAGGATGATTACACAAACAAGTATAAGAAATTCATATCTATGGAATGAAATCCCAGACTGTCCTATCTGTACATGATGCTCATTTATACCAACATCCCACAAGTCCTAATGATAGATACTCCCCATGAATCAACAACTGCCTGACACCAGTGTTGGTCACTTGCCATCTCAGCATCCTCCAACACCTTCAAATGTATGATGTGGCTCAATTCTACAATCTTTCTGCACACAGAGTGGTTACCTGCTGCCATAAGCCCAGAGGACTTTAACCCATCCCTTTAGTTAACCTTCAAAACCACTAACCATCAAGTTCACTGCATTTCAAGGCTATTGCCAGGCTCCAAACCTGAAACAATTAGGAATGATTTCACAGATCTGCCAAATAACACTAACGAATATCTAGGTGGACTGGATCTATCCTACAGCTGCTTTTCAGGAGGGACGACTTTTCTGACTTGGCTCCAGCCCATGCACTGAACATCCCTCCCTTACTGGCTCTACGAGTCAAACAGGCCCCTACTTAATTTGCAGAAGGGATGAGATCTTGATTTGTGCAGATACTGCAAGGGTCCCAAGACTACTGTGAGGACCCTAGACTGCTCAATTCTCCAAGGCAAGAGTCAGGCTGCTCAAGTGTTTTCCAAATTAAGCATGTAAAGGTGACCTGAAACTATTTCAGGTAGATCTATATAGAGCAGACACTAAAGACATTCCCTGACTTCACTTTTATGTAACTCATAAGGACATGAGGACAAATAAAAATCAGATGCTTGAGCAAGCCACAACTTCATTTAACATTGGAAAAAAAAATACAAACTGATGGAATAATGGAGCAGCCTGGCACCTTCAAGCAAATGCACTGGAACTGTGAGGTCCTAAACACTTTGGTTCCCCACAGCAGAAGAACGTGTAGAAATGCATTTAGCTATCAGCTAAGACCTGCTCAACCTTTAAACCAAACTTAACACAGTGCTCTACTGAGTTTGCTTCATTGTGCTTTGCTCACTGCCACAAGGAGCTCTGTATCCTCAGGCTCTCTGCCATCCCCTTCGGTTTTCTAAGTCTCACTACAAGCTCATGGTTTTGGGTTTCCAAGAATGGTAGGAATGCAAAATACAATGTAGGACTGGCCATTGCCCAAGCTCTTCAACACGACTATCCATCTAGAGGGATTTTCCACAGCAGAAAAACTGAATTAGTCAAGTGTTACTGAGAACCCCACATGACAGATACATGGCAGCTCTGAGCATCAGCTGAACACAGCCCTTACATGCCCCAGAACTTTTCTTACTGCTAAAATCTTTGTCTCTGATAAAGAAACTCCAGGTTCAGCTCAACATGCCCTCCCTGGGTATCAGCACTGAAAAAAACCTCACTCCAAACACACACCTTCCTTATCACGGAACTGAGCTGGAACACACAGTCCAAACCAGCTCTGCCTGACAGAATCAACAGAATCACTTGATAAAACCTACATTGTTCCACTGGGAGAGGCTTTACTTAATCAAGATATATATGTATATTTACTGTATGTTCAATAAACCCCTTTTTGCTGGTAGTAATGGAGTTGATGTGAACATAATTCCACACACTCCCAACCACCACAGCTTGCCAGCAGATTTCAGTCTGTCCACATGAGCATCCTTAAAATGTGGAACCCGAAGCAGCCTAGGGCTGCAGGTAACCTGCTGTGAACCAGCCACAGCACTACACAAAGCTGTTTATTCCACTGCATCAAGAGGAAAGAAAGGCTCACATGCTGGACAGCAATAGCTGTCAATGCCACCAGGACATTTTGGACTGGTTTATTTTTGTTGGGTCATTTTTTCGTGGTCTTTTTAAAGGAGCTGTAAGTAAGCCAAAGTAATCACTCCCTTAGCCTTTTGTTTCCCTTTCCCCTTCCCCTTCTCATGCACATCACTTGATGTGACACAGCAGTAACCCCAAACAGGATGCACCCCACTGCTTGTGGCAGAAGGAGGAAGGGACAGCACAGCACCGAGGGGAACCCTTCAGAGGGGAGAGGCAGCACTGCAGGCCTCAGACAGGACAACACTAAGAAGAGAACAGAAGAATAGAAGGTAAAGCGAGATGGTCATTAATTCTCTTCTTCTGTGTGTGAGTACATGTGTGTAAATACAAGTTCCCGAAGCAGAGCACCAAGCAGGGACAGTGACAATGAGGGAGAACACTACAAGGAACAAAACTTCCCAAGCAAAATGAATCACAGAATCACTAAAGTTGGAAAAGTCCTCCAAGATCATCAAGTCCAACCTTTGACTGAATACCATCATGCCCATAAAACCACTAAATCCTGTAAAATGTATGTATGTAATCACAGCATCATACAAGTGCTTCCAACTACACTTGCACATGTACCTTTGTAACCTTCTGTACACAGGACAACTCCAAAATGCTTGTATTTATACAGCATCTATCAGCCCCCAAAATCGCAAAAATCTTAGCATTATGGCTCTGATCTAAGAAGCAAAGGAGTCTGCCCAGTGTTACATTACAGCAATTTAGGCTTGTCTACACAGTGCAGTGCATTATCTGCACACAGATAATGAATTTACCTGTCTCACAGCTGGGGGAAACACCAAAGTTCTTCTCTTACAGACAACAGCTGAGCAAGGTTTCTGCTTTGTGGTATCCTGATTGCTGTGAGGTGAGACAGGTGTTTGCACACTCAGAGCCATGATGGCAAATGAAGGCACCCGGGTATATTTTGAAATATACAGATATATGTATTTTGTCTGACACAGACAAATATATACATACATGTGACAGATCTAACAGTGAGGTCTTTCCTGCTCTTGTGATCTTTTTTCTTCCAGCATGAATATCCTTTAGCAAAGCTCAAGGCTTTGGCACTGAAAGCCTTCAAACCCCAGTGAGGATGCTGAGGACTTCATAGAACTGGGCTACTTGGTATTTGCCTTAATTTTTAAGTTTCATATAAAAAACAAATTCTTGTCAAACTCCCTCTTCCCTGTATATTTTCTTCTCCTCTGTTTTCTCAATCCATACAGATGAGAACAATTGCCATTACTGAATCTTACATTATCTTGCATGGATTTTTTCTTCAATGTGGGCATAGACTAATGTCACCTCCTGAGTGCAATTCAGCTGGTTTGTCCTGCTAGCTACTAATAAAAAAGACCAGTGTTTAAATGAGTATATACTAAATCCAGGTGGGCAAAAACACAACAAAATCCCAAACCAACAAAACCTATAATACCTGGTGTCTTGTCTTTTGACCCCGAAGTGAGAAAAAGCCTTACGCAACACACAAACATAAGCTACCTAGCAGTTTCTGGGCATTCTTCAATTGAAAACTAAAATCTGATGACACATTTTAAAATAGCTACATACTCAGGCTAACCAAAATTATTCCTTTGTTGAAAACTGCACAAAAGATAGTATGGAAAAAAAACCCTATTAAAAGTAAAATAAATTAGTCTTATTACAAAATGGTATTTTAGCTTATCTGAAGAAAGTTTGATAAATATTTCTTTATGCAAAGAAAAAATTCTGTTATAGCCTCAAAAGAACTTAAAGCTGCTTTGATTTTCTTTTTTTTTTTATTTCCATACATTTTTATTATATGTTTTGGAAAGTTCAGGATTAGTATCTCTTATATGACTAGTAAATATACCCAGTTAAGAAACCACCATGCTCATTTTCACAGCTTCTTAGTACTCCATGCTGTCAGTAGAACAATTTCCTTTTCTACTGAGCAAGTAGAGTAATTTCCAGTAACTCAGAGCAGCTGAAACATTTAAGTACTGGAAAAACCAACCACCTTTTTCTGTCTGACTATTTAAGTTCTATGTCAGAGTTTGGGCTGCCTTTAAATAGAAACACATTGTAAGCCAATTCACTGTCCTGACATTTGAGGCATTTCTTTAACTCTGTCTTAAGGGGTAATACTGTTATTTTTCCTGTAGGAACAAGAAAATTCTGGCAGACTTTGTCCCTAAGAGCTTCTCAGATGTTCAGATAACGTCATTCAACTAGAACAAGCTTCTGAGAAGGAGCACACCCTCCCGCCTGTTTCCTGCACACCCAACCACACAGCTTATCATCTGCACCCATTCTTCATTAACACCTGAACTAACACAGTTTTTTGCTACAAATTTCTGGTGTCAAGTTTCATGAAAAGGAGTAAACAAACCATTCAGCCAAGTCTCCAAACGGCAAGAACATTTTCTAGGTAAGGCTGCACGGGGGTGGCGTGGGGAGAGTGCAAAAATACTCGTCAAGAATCTCATTCATTTCCCATTGAACTCCTCACACGTGATGTGTTACCTTCTGCCCGACTGAAGCCTTCCATAACTACCCACAAACGTGGCAAACTAAGTGCTGAGCACACAGGCTTTGGAGGCCTGATTTTAACTTGGGACATGCATGAAACAAGAGAAATGTGGTTATGTAGCAGACAGTGTGTGCTTTAATACTCATCAGAAAGCAAAATAATTCAGCTGACAGAGGTTTTGATATTCTGGTATTCGCAGTAGTCCAGGACTGACCTTTCTTGAGGCTGTCCCCTGCAACCTATGCAGGGCAAACTATGGAACCACATGACTACTGTCTTCCTCCAACATGCCCATACTGTGGCTGTCCCCATGGACATGGCCATTTGAAACAGGAATAGACGAGGTGCAGCCAGCTCAGAGCTTCACAGGTACCAAAGCGCAGGAGGCACGCAACAGCACCCACAGCATTTTTACTAGAGAAACTCAGCTCACTCAGACTTCTGTTCTCACAGTCTCCACCAGACACGACTGAAGTCAATCAAAAGGTTTAGAAATTACTAAGGGGAGTGCAAGGCCAAGTACTGCACTCCTTGAGCCACCATTTCCATAGCTCCTGAGGCTAAAATAAAAATAAGAAGGCATATAGCAAAGCAACAGTTCCTCTGAGCAATGCTCAAACCATTTACCTTCTCTCTCTTTGAGTGGAAAATGACACAGGAACTGGGGTGAAGATACTACTCCGGCTTAAACAGGCACATAGCCAGGATCTAAAGTCAGGGCTGAACTGCGTTCAAAATTTCTTCATTTATCAACTAAAACAGATGGAAGAGAACTGTAATTTGGCTACCGTTTCTTCCCAGCTCTATATCACACAAACTGAAAGAGTATAAGGTTTCTGGTACTATTACAAATTTTATGTTTTGCTGACATTTTAGCCGGAGCAAGGGAAAAAACATTTGAAAATGCTGAGAGTGAGGCACACACAGATCTGGAGGGGCATGAAACACCATTAATGCACAGGGCATGATCAGTACCCAGAGTAAAGGAAATGTGATTGTTTCTGTGACGTATTTTACTCATTTTAGACCAAAATGACTACTGAGGATGTTGCGATCCTGGAGAAACAGAGCAGGACCAGCGGTGATGGATCATTCTCATGCCTGAAGCTCACTGCTATCAGCAGGGGCTGTTGCAGGCCCACGCTTGGGTACAGCTAACCCTGTTCACGTGGGCAGGGGATACCTACAGCCAGGATTGTTGTTACTGACACTGGCAGCACTGCAGAGTCCTCCACCTGTACAAAATGGGTTCTTTCAAGGCCAGAGTTTCAAAGACAGATAATATACAAGAGCTGGAAGATATCCAGATTATCAACCCAAAAGCATCAGACAAGACTGCTAAATATAAAAAGTTTTTACATACAGCCAAACTGTTTACGTCCAAAGGTTTAATTGCTTGATAAGAGCTATGAAATTAGAAAAGACAAAAAACTTTATTACAAGCATATTTTACTTGCAGATGCACCTCACATACATGCACTGTTAATACTCTAGATGTAGTTCATGGAATATTTTGTGCCGCAATTCACATGTTTGAACAAGTTTCTCTGCAGCATATTGTGTTCTGAATAATAGTATCTTCAGAAGCTATCAGTTTCAGAGAAGAAAAAGATTGTTTACGCAAATGTGCAGAATTAAGTAAAAGCTTCAGTTGAGCACTAAGCAACATTGTTAACCATGCATTGTTGTAAAAATAAATAAATCCTTTTCAATACAAAGACTACATAATAACCACTCACCTGTCTATGAAGCAGAACATATTTGGGCAGGTACTGTTAGAAATTAGTGACTGAATGTAGTGTTTATGGTCACATTCCTTAGGCACAAGAGAATCACATGTATTTTGCTCAAATATATTTCCCATATATTAATATTTCCCCTATATGAATTCTGCTACTACTCACTGTAAGGTGGAACAGAACAGCCGGTGCACTAGCAAACCAATTACTGATTACTAAAACTGCTTCCTGTTTTTAATGGGCATAACTTTTCTCCTCCAGCGGATATTTTACACATTAAGGTTCTCTATCTAACACCACAAACGCAAAATTTTTCAAGTCCTCAGAGACAAATTCTGCTCTTGGCTGATTCTGGAAGCCCAGCACAACCACACTGTGGATTCGCTGCTGCAACTGAGCTCTGCATTTTTCCTAATGTTACTCACAAACATGTGATCCTGCAGACATTCAGCTCCAGATGTAGCACTGGGAGGCAGCACAACCGCTGAGCATGAAACCACCACGTGCTTTACTTTCCACTCGTAAAACACACTGCTGAAGTGGTCACCTACAGCATTCAGCCAAAATTACAACACAAGTTTCAGGCTCCAAGTCACACTGGACCAGTTTATTCCAGAACAGAAGCTTGGATTCATCCAAGCTGTCACCATGAGCATACGCTAACTCAAAGCATACACAGAGCAAGGGATAAAGCCCTTTGAAAACACAAGGACAATCTATCAATCAACCAGAGGAGCTGATCATCCCAAGTCAGCAAGGTTTGTAACATGAGACATGTAAACACACCCTCAGTCACCTGAAAACGAGTGGTGGAATTGTTTCAGAAAAGAAGACGACCTCACAGTGCACAATCAGGTACATACACCCCATGCTCTTGGTACATCCTCATGCCTCATGATTTTACCTGCAGTAGGAAAGGGAAGAAACAGAACCCAAGAGTTTGTAGAAACACCTCCTTACAACACTTGCCAGTGTAACCCAAGTGTAAAGAAGCATTTCCACTTGAGTATATCTATACGTACATGATTCACTCACTCCAACCTCTCCTCAAAAAGATTTCTAAGTTCGAGGAAGGAGCTGAAATGCAGGGAGGGAAACCAAGAAAGTGACTGTTCCAAGGGCTGCTCAGTGAGGCAGGAGACTGCAGCTATCCCCAGACAACCCAGGCCATCCCATAGGGAAGAAGCGATGCCGCAGGCTGGGAGGAAGCAGAGTGTGCTCTGACAGAGCTGACCTCATGATGGCCAGGACGTGCAGGGCAGCCTCGTGATGCCAAATTCTCAAGTCACCACGAGCTCCCAGCCACCACAAGACATGCCAGCAGGAAAGGCAGCAAGGGTGACCTTTCACCTGTTAGCTCATTTTGTAATGAGCTTTACCTCCTGCTAAAAAACTAGAGAAAAAATGAGCAGAGGGTTTTTTCACTTCGCTGTTCATGTTCCCTGTTCCACAGGTGATGGGAAGAAGCCAAGGTGAAGCAAGGGCTAGGCAGAGTTCCCACCAGGGCAGGGAAAAACTTCCCAAGGCACAAAGCCAGGCAGACACAAGCACCCCAACAGTTTTCAAATTATTTCATCAGTCTCTGCACTCACATGCACCTAGCATGCTGGGAATATCAATCCAAGTTAATTCCTTCAGATCTGGTGATAATATGAGTAAATAATCACTGGATGGACTGCCAACCCTCTGATTATCAACTCCTTCAGTCACTGTACAGACCCAGCTTGCAGCTTTATTCAAAGCTAGCACCTAATTTTAAAGGACATGCTGCGTGTTTCAGGAGCACCACATTCCTACCTGGAGAAGCACTTGGGAGACCTAGAGAATGGTGGCAAGGAGGGCTTGGAGGGTGGCCCTTTCAGAAGAAATTATCAAAACTATCTCCAAGTTCCAGAGGTGCTTAGTGGAATCTTGTAGCTTGTATGTCTCTGTTTCCAAGACGAAAATTGACTTTAAGCATTGGAAGGTACATAAAAACTTACGTGACAGGAAATGCAAAACAGATTTTGGCACAAAGAAGTACTTTAGAAAACAGCGATATATTTCAAAACACAAGCCAAAGTCATCATAGCATAGAGAAAACTGTGCATAAATCAAAGTGAAGTATTTATTAAAAGTTGGTACACTCAAGCTAATGAAAGCACCAAATAGCCAAAACCATACTCTTCCAGACATTACAGAAGAGATGGATTTTTACAAAAAAGCGAAACTTAAAAGGACATTAAAAGGCAGAAATGAACTTAATAAAAGCACAGTAACATTTTAGATGTTTAAGAATTTGAATAGTCTTAAAAATTATGGCACAAAAGCTTTTTAAACTCATCAGGTAAGTGAAAAAGATAAAAGCTGGAGCTATTACAAAATAGGGTTCAGCTAACGCTCTTTTGGAAGATAGATTTTGAGGTGGTGAAATTCCAGGAGTTTTACAAATATTGACAAAAAGCCTTGCAGAATGCCAGAAATGAACAAACATAAAACATGCTGCTTCATTAATAACAGGTTTTGGTCAGGCTGGCCTGATGCACTGCTGAGGAACAGCTTTAAAAAGCCTTATGCAGAGCTATTAGGATCAGGAATTTGCTGGCTGCATTGCTCCCAAGAACTGACACAGTTTGGCAAGAGATCTGCTTCCCTGGGCTCAGCCAAGCTGTACACAAAGCTACCTGCTCCTGAGAATAAAGTTCTGTGGGTAAAACTTTTGACTGGAAATACCAGTATAAAGACAACTTTTGTGTTCCTCCTTCACCTTACTCCAGCCTCCACTTTAAAAAGCTGTAGTAGTCCCTGGCTACACATTAATAAATGTCTCTGAGTCTCTTTGCACTTTATTTCAAGAAATTAACCTCTGGTTCAAGAAGCAATTATGCCTTTGTAAGAAAGCATGTAGCATTTTTACTGTGCAAGAACAATAGCTCTGCAGAGGAACTGGCTCATGAAGCATCTTTGTATCAAGCTACCCATTTCCAACTCTAGGTTTATTGCATTCCCTTGATGAATGCCGCTGCCAAAAATGATGTGAAAGGAAACATCTCAGGATACCACTTAAACTCACTGCCACAGAGAACAGAAAGAGTCTGGGCTGACAGGGAATGCTTGCCTAGACAGATTTCAGGAAATACTACTCTGCAGTCAGCCTGAGGCCTTTCCTATCTCAGGAACCTGGCAAACTATCCTCTCAAATAAAGGAGCAGCACATATTACTAGAAGACCCCAAGAAAGCACATTTCCGGGATGACAAAAAATGGCTTTCTCCATAATAAAGAACATTTAAAATTATTTATTCCTGAATCTCCCAGCTTGCAAAACAGCACTCATTCTCAAAAATACGTAAATAACCAAAGCAAAGTCCTAAAGGAAGAATGTGCCCAAAGATACCCACCACAGCTGGTAAAACTTGAAACTGGAAGGGGTTCTGTCAAGCTTGAACAATCACCACACGGCAGTACCTCTACAACAGCTGCTTTAACAAGAGCAAAACAGAGTTTGCAAACATCAGTGGAATACCCCTCAGAATGAGATGGTTCTTTAGAGCTCCCTAGATTAAAATTTAAAAAAAGACACTGAGGCTTTTATTGAGCTGTAGTGTAAAAAGAACTTCTGATTAATAATCCCTCTATCCTCCAGCTAGGGAGGCAGGATGTCTAGAGACAGAAGGGAATGAGTATTTGAACTTTATACATAAGATGGAAAAAATCCCCACTGAGTTTCCCTCCTACATACAGCCCCAAAATGTGCAAGTCCCATAGTGCAGTGTTACAAGATCATCCCTCTCCCCCTGCCACATACTAATAGCGCTCCAAGTCCAGTCAGGATCCCAACACACATACTCTCCTGCAGAAACTCTGCTGCAGTCCTTGCAGCTGTATTTACCATTGGAAATACTGCACTACACACATCTTGACAAGGATATAAAGCCTCAGCCCTCTTGGTAATTTACTGAGCTTTGGGCTAAATCTACTGAGCCCATTTTGAAGAACAAAAAGCTGGTTGAGTTTTCAGTGACCTACCAGCTCCCTTTTTTCCAGAGGGCTGAAGTGGATCCCTGGAGAGCCAAGAAAGACACAGCAGCTGAAAATCACTATCTGTGACAGTCACTAATGTAAACGTCCAGTGGAATGTTTTGTGTGCCCATATAATATACAGCAGAAATGCACGGCTGCTTCTGCTTAATTTAAGGAAGTTTTTGTAAGATTATTTCTATTTTACTGGAACAGGGTTCATTTATTTACTATTTTAAAGTGTATTTCCATTTCAGACACATACAGCTTACAGCTCATGTGAACACCTTTATGTATTTTTACAGCA
>NW_008236219.1:614291-617193 GCF_000691975.1 Corvus brachyrhynchos | reverse complement strand
GATTCTATAATTCTAGAAAACTGCTTCTGTGAAATTTTATTTTCCTAATAACTGTAACAGCCCAAGCCTGGGCTGAGCTCTCCTGTCACCAGCAGCAGCCTGTGCCAGATGCTACAATATGGCCAAGAGATTCTATTTATAGTAATAGTAACCCTGAGGGAAAATCCACTCATGTGAGTATTATTTGCAGTAGACAGCAGGTACTCTACATCTTGGAATTTAAGGGCTTGACTCTTCCCTCCTAGAATACTTGCAGGTGTTTCTGTGTTTCTTGTCAACAGATTTTACCACTAAAATTTGAATATTCTTACTCACCATGTGAATGTCAAGCTGTACCAAGAGATTTCAGTCTAAGGGCCAAGTCTGCCAATTGCCCTGCATTAAATGGAAGAGCTAAAAAACTAACAAGTAGTGGATCTGCTGTGATTTCCTAAAGTTTCTTCTGTAAAATAAACTGCATATATATATATATTAAAAAAATATATAAATGGCAAACTGGCACCTCAGCAAATATTTTACAGTTGCTAACTTACTGGTCCCATTTTAGTGTTGCTAACTTACTGGTCCCATTACTAAACCTGTTAACTTCTCCAGCACCTAGTCCTGAAGGGTTTTACACAGTCTGGCTAGACCTAGGCTCACAAAATTTCACATACTCCCAGCACAGAAAGAGATTCTTGGCAGGAAACAAAAAACAAAAAACAAAAAACAAAAAAACAAAACAAAAAAAAAACCAAACAAAAAAAAAAACCAAAAAACCCTACCACAAACAAATCAACAACTAAACAAAATGCTTCTTCTGAAAAGCAGTGTTTTATTTTTGAAACAGTGTAAGGTCAGATAAGTAGAACTGATGAATTTTCACAATAAGCCTCATAAAAATGCAAAATATATTCATAGTAAAAAAAAAAGAGTGGCAAAATCATCCTTAAATGTTCTGCTATACTAATGTCATTGCCAGAATAGTTGGGTTTTTCTCTCCAAGTGCATATTATTCACAAAATATAGTTACAGAATTTATGCATTTTTATGGTTGTTCTACACAGTCTCCTCAATAAGAGACCAAATCTTTCAAAGGGAAGAGAGACAGAAATAACAGCGCTCAGAATATTTGGGAAATGCTCTGTTATTAAGGCTGTAAACAGATACAATTTATCAATCCGTAAAACATCACCTTGCACCAATGAAATTGATGAGGCTGTTGCATTCAGGTTCACTGGAACCAGCAACAGCCTAAACTCTAAAGTGCATGTTTCCAGCATCCAAAGACTCAGCTGTCCTAAATAACAGTCTCTATTTTGTACATTATCTGAAAGTTTCACCAGGAATTGATAATCCTCACTAGTTGTGATTTTAGCTACAAACTTAGCCCCATTTGGAAAATGAAAGCAGCTGTTAGGCAATATGCCTAGAAAGCATCTGTATTAGTCTTCAAAAATACTACTTGGTTCTTCTAAGTCAGAGCTGGATTTCCCACCCTTCCCAGAGCCTCATCAGCCTTTCCCTGCAAATTATACCTGTGGGTCCACCAAAAAAACCCCAACTGCAAATTCACCAGTTACCAGTTGACAGTTCACATCACAAAACAAAACAGCACTATAAATTTCAGACCCAGTTTGGCACAGAATGATACAGATGACGAGGGAAGCAAAGACCTTGCAAAGTACTCACTCTCCTCCTTTCAACACGGGTGTGATCCCCACATTTATGCCCCAGGTCTGCACTGCAGCTGTTGCATGAAGCACCAGTCTCTAGACAAACCCATCATGAAGGCAAGGCAAAAGGCACGACAATTATACAGAGCAGTCCTAGTACTCCTTCTCTTCCCCACCAAGGCCTCAGGTCCAGTATTAAGATGATTTGGAAAATAAGATGACATCAACATCATTAAAACATTTTGTTTCTTAGAGAAGATCATTTAAAAAAGGATTCACCTCCACGGTGAATATCAAGAGGTGTGCAAGCAGCTCTGATCAGTGTCTTCAAAAGTTGTGTGAGCTCCAGGTAAGGTCCAGGAGCATGTCTTGACTCCTTGAGGACTCATATAGTCCCATCAATATTTTTTGAAAACCCTTGTGCTTAGATAACTGCAGATACACTATTATCCATCTAAACTGCTAAATACTGCAGTTAAAAGGGGTATCCCACCACAGAAAATGAAGCCCATCAGTCAGAGATCTCCCGTTAGAGAGCAGCCCAAGGGCTGATCATTTGTAGGCAGTAAATTTCAAGGCAGCGGGTGGAAGGAGAGCTTCATCACACAGTTAGAAGTGCGCTTCAAGAAGCGCGTAACTCTTTCTAATGAAGCAGATTGTATTTGCATCCAGGTGGCAAACTACAGTTTAAAAGAATATTGCAGGTTCTCTCTTTGCCAGGACGCAAACACGGCATTTCTTTCGAGCGTGACCATTATTCACGCGTGCAACAGCACAGAAACTACCTGTTTCCAAGCACACCAGCCCGCGGAGGCCCCGGGCGAGCCCCAGGCCCCGCAGAGCACCCGAACGCAGCCTCTCCCTGCCCTGGCCCCCACAGGCCCGGGCCGTGCGAGCCCACCCGGCCCCTCGGGCTGCCCTGCTCCCCCTCCTGAGCTTGACCCCGCTCAGCTGATCCTCACGCGTGCAACAGCACAGAAACTACCTGTTTCCAAGCACACCAGCCCGCGGAGGCCCCGGGCGAGCCCCAGGCCCCGCAGAGCACCCGAACGCAGCCTCTCCCTGCCCTGGCCCCCACAGGCCCGGGCCGTGCGAGCCCACCCGGCCCCTCGGGCTGCCCTGCTCCCCCTCCTGAGCTTGACCCCGCTCAGCTGATCCGGTGCTACTGAGGTCAGAGCATAACCAATTTCACGAAAAGCCCGACTCCTCTCTTGGCCAAAACTTCACGTTTTCTCCCCGTTCCTGAG
>NW_008236219.1:607493-613484 GCF_000691975.1 Corvus brachyrhynchos | reverse complement strand
GCGCGAAAGTGAAGGGCAGGAGCCCCAGGAGGGCGAGAGGAGGTCACGATCGTGGCATCAGATCCATCTCGCGGCTGTACCCAGCGCCTTCGGGACTATGCGTACAGGGGTGCAACAGAGAAAGGTAACGTCTTTTACCCCAAACCTCGAAAATCCAACTCCTGCCCGCTCTCCTGCCAGGTACACGAAGCGATTCGACCACAGCTGTAGCAGAATGGCTCAGCTCAGATGCACTCGATTCAAAACCTACAGGGAAGGTGGAACATGTGTAGTTGATGGCAGAGGAAGCCATCATTACAGGTAAAACATCCATCCACAAGATTATCTAGGACATAAAGCCCAGCACCTGACTCCAAAACAAATTATAAGAAAAAAAAAAAAAGTGTGATAGGTTTTGTAAAATGAAAAGGATCTGTGCCTTTTTGCAAAACTCTTTATTAGTAATATTTTAGTGAAATAAAAACCCTGGTAAGAGCTAGCAGTCTCCTTCAATGTCTCACTGTTCAGATACAACACTGCTAGGAAGTTTAATTAAGGACTGACAAAACTGACTCATCTGCTTTCCCTGGAAAATGGAAATTAAGCTAAAACAACGTTTGATGTAAGATTAAATTAAGCAGATTGTTTTTAAGGCATAATTTAACACGTGTGTAACATATCTACACAATGATTCTTCACAATCACCCCTCTGTAGGAACTTTGTTTTCCATCTACTAGAAGCTGTAGAGATAATTCTAACACAAACCAGGAATTAATGTTTAGATGCATCTTTTTCCCCTTGTTCTGTACAGAAGACACCCATGCCTGCTACAGATTTATACATGACCAATTTTTTACATCTTTTCACCATGTGAAAGCCTCCTGGCTTCAAGAGGAGCACATAAATACAGACTCAAATACAAAAAGTCCTCAGGGAACACAACAAAATGATAGAATTTTGGCCAGGATATGTAACTCAGCTTTCAGTAGTTTCACAACTTAGAGCAATGAAGATTTAGCTAAGCTCAAATGCAGTACAATTCAAGCTGATGGAGTCCCTTTAAATATAAGTGAACTTATGTGTCCATTCAGCATATTTTGATTTGGACCCCAGCCATCTCTCTTCTGTGTCTAAAGATTATGAACCAAATCAGAACCATTTATCCTCCACTGGCCTGTACATGTACCCTTGTAGCACTCCAGTACAAGACACATCTCCCACCATCTCTGGGTACTTGAAGTCAAAGTCTCCTAGAAGTGCACTTCAGATAACAAAAATAACTGAACAGTGTTAAAGAAAAACCTCTTACAGATTTACGTATAATAGATTTACTCAACATACATCTGCCATGCACAATTCCTGGTGATAAAGGATTATCAGAGTTCCTGCATGGACTGACTTGCTGGAAGCAATTCCATTCAAGCCATTAAGACTTCATCATGTCTGGGCTGTGACAGAGCAGCCCTGGAGAGACTGACACTGAACAGATTCCTCTCCTGAATCACTGCACAAATAACCTCCTCTGTCCTACCCATTAACTGGCCATGACCCGTAACCTTTATCCACCAATATGGAAGAGCCAGTTTCCACTCTGAATGAAATTTTATGTAGTAATTTTTCAGCTGAAAACTGAACTATGGGAAAATGCCTTTCCTTTGAGAACAGCAGAACAGGAGCAGAGATTGTTGCAGCCTCAAAATGAATTTCCTTCCCTGGGGCAAAGAGCTAGCCTGGAAATTAATTACACTTTCTCTAAGAGTCTGACAAAAGATGGTAAGAAGCAGTGCCTTCATAACTGAACGGAAGGGCAAGAGATTGTGATGAATGATATTTCTGTCCTCCTACACAGCCTCATCACATCAAGAAAAACAAAAGCAAACCCCAGCAATATTCGGGCTGCTACAGCCAATTCCTTAGTTACAGACCCCATTTTCCTCTCTTGTACTTTCCAATTAGCTTGCCAGTATTAGTCTCTTTGTATAACACTACCAAAGGGCCTGGGGCAAAATAAGCGTTTTTTCCTATGACTTCCAGAATACCTTTACAATAAACACATCTTTATTCCAGACCATCCTTTACTTGAATAATCATCATAAGCACAACTTACTAAATATGTAACTTTCAATTTTGCTTAAAGCTACATCAAGGAGCTCACCTCTGTCTCCTAGGGGCTCTAGATTCTTGCATAATTACTAGTGACTTAGTATTTGTAACAACAAGGATATTGATAATTAAAAGCATACCTGACAGGACTCCAAGGAGTTACTGGCAGAACTCAATCTACTAATGCTTAAAAGAAAAATAGCTTAATGGCATAATTTTTAACCTTGAGCCATACAGAATGTTTATACAATACTTATTCATAGACTAATCCAGCAGGATTTATTTGCACTTCCTTCTACCCCAGCCCAATGGGGAATAGATAATAAGGGTTTGAACTTTTGCAGGTATTTTCAAGTGCAGTCAAACTAAAGTTGTGGGTTTTGTATGTCTTCTTGTCAGGCTCTTTTTAGAAATACAGAACTATTTTCCAGGGTGATAACACTGAGAAACAAACTCAAACTTTTGAAAGCCATACTACCATTTTGAAACATTGAAAAACTCCCTTTTTGTCCAGAAAAAGTCTGAGTAAAGGACATTGTAGTGAGAACACTGTAGGGGTCCAAATTACTTTAATGTGCAATGAATTCAAGTGGAAAAAAAATGTGTTTTCTGAGACATTCGGGACATTAAGAACAACATTTATGAATTAACAATCCACAAGCTGAACTGGAAGCACCGGGAATCTGACTTATGTGGACACAGTGTGAGCAGTAACCTGAAAATCCAGAATGTTAATATCCATTTCTTCAAACAGTTCAGCTAGTAAAAGGGTTTTTCTCAGCATTGTGTTCATGTAAGGCATTTACTTTCCCTAAGTCTGAAGCCACTAGAAGAAACAATGACTGAGAGATGTGATACTACAAAATATTGGAGATGAAACAGGAAGGACTCTGAGAAGGCAGTGGCTGGGCAGTGGATGTGCCCAGAATGGTGACACAGTGCTGATCATTAAGAGCCAATTCACAGTGATGATGGAGTGAAGATGACCTGTATTCATGTTCAGAAATCGATTACAGCAGAACACACAGTCCTGTACCTCCAAGTTCTGCAGGCCTAAGCATTCAAGAAGTTTAATGGTGGCATACTATTCTGGCTCCCCAAGAGTACATAAATGTACATAAACACTCCCAGGACACAGGGTTACCTTCATAGCCAATGTTAACACTTAAACAGAGGTCATATCTTTAGGTGCTAATGCTACTAGAGAAAACTAGAAATCTTGGCAAAAAGCCAAAAGTAAATCCATTAATGCAATTTGGTCTGCTGTTCTTCAGTGACACTTTTTAAAAATCTAAACAAACTGAAGAATCATCTTTATGGAATCCTTCAGAATAATGCCCAGAACAGGATCTAGTTGCTGTACAAAGTAATTTAATATCACGTATTTGAGTATTTACTAGCTTACTGAAACACATAATACTAAATTTCAAACAACATATATGCAAAAAAAATTACAACCATTAATTACTAGATTAATTACTAGTTAGGAGTTCTGTTTCGTCACCCTGCCACAGCAGCAAGACGGTAATTTCTTCTGTTAACTCCTGCTGAGAGCCAAAAATCTCATCTATGTTTACAGTAGATCCAATTTTTGGTACTTGTAATAGTATCTGGGGGGAAAAAAAAAGTGATAAATAATTATCAATAAAGTGGCACATTCTCACACGTAAGAGAAAGCTCATTGATCTGACCAGCTGTTCAGACATTCACTAGATATATCCAATGCTAGCATTTGTCTGGAAGAATCTGATCTTGCAGGTCTCATTTGCCAGTGAAGAGAGAACAATAGTTTTGAGTATATGTACATTCCTCTTGAAAACTAGCATCATCCAAAAGACTCCTTGAGCAGAGAATAAAACATCCATCATAAAACCCCCACCACAGTGGGTATAATTCCTCAAACCAGGACCCTCTAGAAAAGCAGTAAGAAAACCAAACTTTTGTTCTGACAACACCACTTGTTGATTGCTGATTCACTTGCCCACCAAGTACAACCTGTGTTCTGTATTACCACAATTTGCCTGGGCACATGACCTAGCATCCCAGTTCTTTCATCTGTACAGAAGCATTGCGTGAGTGTCATTAATTAATACATACACACACACTTACAAGCACTTCCCTGCATTCTAGATGCTGCATATAACTCAACTGGTAATACAGTAGGAAGACATTTGGACCTAAGATGAAAATTTTTGTGTATTCGGTATTTTTGAAAGCTGCCACACTTATGCAGTCTCTCTGTATTGAATTAAAACAGAATAGATGACACTTCATAAGAAACTTCACAAGAGATGGGAAAGTGTGGGGTTTTTACCTCTGTTAAGTGATGAGACAGTTTTGTTCACATTTCTCATTTTTGTTTAACAAAAATCTAGGAAGTGAAGAAATGAGCTTTCCTTATGTTAAGGATTTCAGGAGAAAGAACAGAAACCTTATGAGAAACTGACAGATTTTAAAGAAGAAGATTACTGATAACTTGAACTACTTGGGGGGGGGCTAGTGAATACCAGATCTTAAGTTCAACTCAGGCTTACTCACCCTAGAAATAAAGCACAGAATAATAATAAGGCCTTAATTATAAAGTAGCCTATGACTGTATTAATTCCTATGCTAAAGATCCTTGGGGGAGAAAATGTTAGTGCAGTTTTAATAAAGTATTGTTGTACAAGAATACTATTAAGCCAGAGATTTGAAGTTTTCTGCATCTTTTACTCTTTATAGCCTTGCGATTTTTCCAAATATCCAGGCTTTAAAAAAAAGCCCAACAACCTTTAAACACTCAATTAACTAGTTAGCATCTGCACAGTGAACCAAGTCTATACTCCTTTACCTTCAGGCACTCCTTTGGGAAGGTGGAACTCTTTCCAGTTAACTGGAACTTGCTGGAGCTGGGAAGGCCTCTGGCCTGGTGACATTCTAATGATGGAGCAGACTTCTCGTCTGTCGCACAGAGGCTGAAATATTAATGACATTTCACTCACACAACTATTCCCATTGAAGAAATGTTCTTTTAGCTTTCTTCTAGGGAAATTAGAGATGACATACAGATTTCAAGACATGTCACTAGAAAACATTTAAGACTACTTGTGTACACTCAACATGCTATTGGAAAGGGTGATAAAAAGCTTCAAAGCTTTAAACATTCTCTTCAGCAGTTTTAATACTGTAAGGATTAAATATACAGTACACTACAAATTAGCATGATAAAACTGGATTGAAGAAGTGCAATAAAATCAGAACCTTTAAAATATTCTTTTCTTCTGGACTTTGAGGAATAATTTCTTTTTCTGTGCTCAGAGATGCAGGAACAATTTCTTCTGAATTTACAAATGGACCTGTGGTATTCGGGAACAGGTCTTCCCCAGGTGAGGCTTTGCACACCGGCGACAAGCTCAGCTACAGCTCCGTCAAAATACAAAATATACAGAAGTAACTGCCCAGTTAAGTAACAGACAATAATTCAGATTGGCTAACAGTTGTTGGTTTGTGCAAAAGATATTCTACTGCTTAAAAAAAATTATTTAGGGATTCAGCTAGACCCTGATGTTCTCTATTAGTATGCACTAGCTCGACTGTGCAGAGACAAGTGGTAGTACTGTACTACCTGTCCTGCCAAAAAATTCAAACTAGCATTTAAATACCAATTTTGAATCAAAGGGTTTGTGCAAGTAAGGATACTAGTGCTGGTTTTACATTACATTTGTAAAAATATAAACCAAATTCTTAGGTTGGGTTGTTTAGGTTTTTTCATTGTCCAGAATTTATCACAGTTTATTGTGCAATTTGCAGTGTAACATATGTATAGGCAGAAATGGAGTGTGCCACAAGGAATGGTTTCTTTGGTTTTAATCATTAAAAAAAAAAAAAAAAAAAAAAAAAAAAAACAAATAGACACCTCACAACATATT
>NW_008236219.1:599785-607321 GCF_000691975.1 Corvus brachyrhynchos | reverse complement strand
TAAAAAAAAAAAAAAAAAAAAAAGTATCAGATAGACACTCACATCTAGCTCTAAAGGCTGAGCATTACCGGGATTTTTTAGGACTTTATTTTCCTCCATGATTAGCATGGTGGAAGTCATTTGCTAAATAAAAACAGAGAAGAACTCAGTATCAGTTTCAAAGTCTCTGCTGTTTATTATTACTCTTAAGGTATTCTCCTAGTACACAATACTTTAGGAACTCCATTTAGAATTACTACTAGTTCTTCAGTACTGAATTCCTGTCATTCAGAGTTTTTTTGGTCTTATGCTCTCCAAAATTAAAACAAAGAATTAGTTTACTGCAGCATGGACATTTCAGATGTGGCACTTCCTGCCACTTCTCCTAATTAATTGTAACTTTCGTCAGGATTCACAACTCCCACTTCCATTCCATGCCAGTGTTAACCAGTGCAGCACAATGGGAATACTCACCACCACAGCATCTGTTGGTTTGGTTGGCAGAACTTCTGCTGTCAACCCCTTTGATCTGGCTGAAGTGTTTCCTGGGGAATCAAGCTGCCTAAACGATGACGAACCTTCTTCTAAAGGATTAAAACTGGGGGCTTTTTTCTTCATCCTTTTGGCTTTAGCTGTTTGATTATCATACTAAATAGTGAAACAATTACATTTTGTGTTACAAAGTGAATCCCTATAGCCTGGTAATCACTTTAGAGTCCCTCTGGCATAGTCAAGCTCTACACAACCCATTTCAGTACCACTGACAGCCAGTCTGAAAAACAGTGAGCTTGGGGACATCCATGACTATTGTTCTATCGAGAGGGAGAGGCAAGCTACATCTTCACTCTGCCCAGGCTGCAAGCACCCCTTTACAAGGGTAGCAGGAGCTACTATTCCTCTAGGTGGAGTTTTCCACCCATACAAGGAGCAAACCATTTGTGTTACAACCTTGCTGATTTATTAAGGATCTTTCACCTTGCTTTCCGGTCCTAACGGTGAAGAACAGCGCATACCACTTTTTAGGTCTGGAGTTCTCTCTCTGGCAGCTGTTATTTTACAGAGTTTTTTGCCTGTGACAGATTTCCGACACATTAATTGACTTTGAGACAAAGACAGCTACTCTCCACCCCATGACTTACAGGACGGTTTTCAAAGAGGAAAAATTCCAAAACACAGTTCCACCCTCCAATATAATGCTCATCTCCCTCTCCCCACCATCAGCACTGCTTTACTCCTCTCCCATTCCTTAAACAAGGCTGCTTATTAATCTTATGTTCACCTGGCTATTTACAGCTGGGTAAATACTGTTGGACCAGAGACCTGTATAATCACAGCAGTCTTTACCAGTGGCAACTTCTGCTGCCATTGCACTCAAAATTGAGCAGGTGGAAATTATGTGGTACCTGGGCCAGACAGAATCATATTGGTCACAGATCAGAACTATACTTACATCAGTGCAATCAATGTATTTGTGAGACTTATATGAAATAAGCTCAAGTAAAGAGCATGACACAAACAGTTCTGTTCTGGGTAAGTTAAATAAGAAATGTCAATTTTCATTGAGCATCATGGGTGATTAAATGGAAAAATGCAGGGTCTGGGACTTTAGTTGGTTGATTGTTTTTGTTTTCTTCCCCTAACACATTAATTAGAACCAAGTCTTATTTGCTGGGATGATTTTTCAATTTACACTTTCCCTTCTAGACATAACTGAGTTTAGTCTGTGCTGGAAGACAAATGACACAGTAGAAGCCTGGTTTAGATACTGTGCAATCATTTAAGTTTGGGTAGAATATTCTGTTCTCACAGCTAGTACAACTGCTTCAGGTCATATTTTACCTGCCAGCGTAGTTGAAATGCTTAATGCTGAAGAACTGTAATTGCAATTTGATGGTCTCTTTCTAGAAGAGGAGGAAAAAAAAAGAACAACTATTCCGAATGAATGTTAACATTGAAAAAAACTATTAATAAGAAAATCCTAGGAAAATATAGGCTGAGTGAAAAGGGATAAAGCTTATTTAAAAAAAATATTGTTAAGGAGTTGCTTAATCACCCTTTACAGTTATTTGATAGTTTATCAAGTCATACAGCTTATCCTGAGGACTGTTGCAATTTAAGACCCATAGAAGACTCGCTAAACACTTAGCACTTTGGCATTGTAGGACAGAACATATTTAAGGAGGATGCAGGTGAAATTAGGTTCACAAGAAAAATCCGAATCAACTGTGTAGAGATCTGTAACACTAAGATTGATATGTGTTATGAATGAAAATGTCTGCATGTAAGACTGGAAGGAGAAGCACAAGGGTTAAAAGAAATTATGCTGTTCCTTGTTCCTCAGGTTTCTATGTCAGTGCCTGAAGGCAGCTCTGTGACAAGGCCAAGTATAGAACACCCTTCTCTGTGATAAAACCTCACCACAGACAACCTGTCAGAGAAAACCTGGCACCCAACAACAGGGGGGTGTCAGCAGGGTCCCAGCCCACCACACACACACACCATTCCACCTCCTGGCAGATGCACTCCAAGCAAGGAAACACTAACAACAGGCAGTAAGTCACCTGACCCAAGGTTATATTATAAAGTCAGCAGCATTCCAAAGCAAAGGAGCACCCCATATAAGCTGGTGATTCCTAAAGAACATAAAAAACCTGCCCAAAAACTGATTTTTCTCTGGGGAAGCACAGAATGTCAGACTTAACGAAGACTTGACAACAGGTACCCTTCACACTCTACTGCACAGACAAGCCTGGCCAGACCACCTGAGCACACACCTCTTGCTGTGACTGAATGAAATCTGACAGAATTAATGCAATTGCATAAAAGCAACTTATTTAGGGATTTTGTAAATAAATGTCATCTCCTTCCATAAAATCCTTCATTGAGTTCTCTTACACTGACTTCCCTCTTCCCTGACCAATTTCAAATTCCACCAGTATCAAAGTTAGTGAGGACACAGGTAGCTGAAACTCCACAGAAGTGTTTGCAGGAGCAGAGGCTTATTTGTACTGGCCTTTCTTTTAAGTATTACTCAAAAGAGAAGAACATTTCTGCTCTTCTGAACATTTAGCCTGAATATTTAGGTCCATCAAAGAGTCTGCTGTAGCGATTACCTTCTAATGCATCGGTCTGGAAAATCCTCTGGTACAGGTTCTAAAAAAAACCCAAAACATGAAAGCTAAACTTTAAATGAAAAAGGTATGCCAGCTTAGACCAGACAATTTTTTAGTGCAAACTAAATTAGAAAGCACAACATTAGAAGCAAACACAGACTACTAGCAGGGAGCTGCTCTCCATTATGCAGACAGACCTTACCTAAAATCATCATTACATATTTTATAAAGGTTCCTCACACCAGAATGAAATTTGTTTATAATATCCTCAAGTATTGTAGAAAATAATTACCTAATATTGCTGAAACATTTGAGATCTGTGGTATCTTATCTATGGTCACTGCTTTGCTGGAGTCCAGGAGAGTAGAGTTCTTGTACTTGCTAGGGTCCACAGAGTAAAAATTGCATCCTTCTGGACATAAAAAAATGTAAATGCAGACTTCTTATGCTGAAATTCAAGTTATTAAATTTGTGACCAAACCGAAAGCAATCACATTTGCAGGACAGGAACTAAAAAGCAAAATTAAAGCATTGTCTTGGCTCAAACAGCTGCAGAAAAGTTTGGAAGGAATTTGACTGAAAGCACATTTGTGGGCCATTCCCAGTAAACAGCTTGTGTCAACCGTGAATACTGTAGGTTTAAAGTAGGATTCAAATTACACCAGAACCTGATTCACAGCAGATTAGAGGACAGATACACAGATTCCATGTTAAGCACAGGTTTATAGCAAAGATGTAACCTGGTAAGTCACACCAAGGGAGGCAGCTAGTCTTTCTGTTGTAGATAGTCTCCTCACATTTTCTACATCAAATAAAACTTAGAGTAAGTCCCCCAAAAGTCTCACCTGAATCATTATCTCTGAACGTTTCAGGGGATGAATAACTCTTCAGGCTGTTGCTCATAGTGCTATAATCTACAGCTGAATCTTCATCTAAATACTCTATGAGAAAGGTGGAAACACCTGTGGGAAGAGTAATTTCTGTACCTAGAGAAAGAGACAAAAAAGGTGGCTAAAAAAGGTCTACCATCTTGTCATGAGGATTTCCTTATCTGAGTTTCATTCCTGTAATGAGCTAAATATTGTCATGTCAGTATGAATCATAATACAGTTAAAGAAGCAAACAAAGGGCATCCTTTGTTTACTTCCATACACTACCATAAGCTAAGAGAAGACACCTTCGCTGCCCAAGGTTCACAAGACATACCTGAAGAATTTAGCCTCTAGTAGGGTAATTCTTAAATAGGTCACAAGCTTTTAGAAATGCAGGTTTGAGTAAACTGAAGAACTCATGTCCACAATTAGTTCTGTCAATGATAAAACCAAGATCATGTGGTTTCCAACACGCTGGGCTCAAGACTATCTCAGGGGCTGTAGGTCTGTCTGTGCTGCCTAGAACCAATTCAGGTGAGCCCAGTCACATGCTGCAGTAAGAGACAGAATTCCAGCCAGTGGTCTCAAAACCTTCGCTTTCTAATATCACAGTCAGAACCAGAACAACAACAGCACAGTACAAGACCAGTACTTTTATAGAAATAAAATTATATCATTAATTTTACATTTAGTTTAATATATTTAATAATATAATGTATTGCCATTATACTCACTTGAAGTCACTTCAGCATTCTTCAAACTTCCTTTACTTTCAAAGTTGATTATTTTGGATTCCTAAAGTTAAAAGATCAATACAAACAACCTGAGAAAACGGACTGTAGACAAAGAAAGGCATTTAAATATCCTACATCAGCAGATGCTGAGAAAACTCACTGCCTAGTACTTCACCACTTAAGCCTGCTATTCACAGTGTAATTTGTAGCAGGATTTTTCATGCACATTAAAATACCTGCAATCTGACTTACAGCTCTAAAATTCGTGACAAATACCCCATCATTTGATCCTACAATCTTTGCTGGATGAGACTGCCATTGAAGGCATATTGACATCAACTGAACTTAAGCACAACACTGGTGGAGTAATGAACTTCACTGCCTTTTATTTTTTTTTTTCAGACACCCAGTCTCACTTTCAGAGTCCTACACCATTTCTGTAAATACAAACATCTGTAATGTGTAGGCAATAGATTCTACAAAACTAGGCATTTTGTAGAAAATGTAAGCAATTGGTAGAGTCTAAAGAAGAGGTAACATTTTAAAGAAAAATAGTTTTATACCAATATCACCTGAGCCCTTTGCTGCAGCAGATTTCAGTTCAAACACACCTGGTTCACTATTCTCTTGCCACTGCAGTATTAACTGTCCTGTAACACTTCTGCGCCATCATCTCCAATCACTTTGTTCCAGTTTTAATAACACAAGAAAGAGCAACAGCAATCTGTCAAAGGTCTGTGCCTGACCTAGAAGTGAGCAATTCTCTGGAATCACACTCTACTGAGATCTCTTCCACCAAACACAATTCCTACAGCCTTGCCTCGTTAAGGATAACTAGTATTGATGTTTTCTCATGCTAACAGCAGCTCCAACGGCTTTTATTCTGGCAAAAGATACAGAAAATGTAATCCAAAATACAGGACCAAGTTCAGCCTGAAAAACGTCACACGGGCACACACACACACATAACTCACAGGAAATTTTACCTGAATAGAAAAAGAATTTAATATGTCACATTCCTCTGATTTATCTTCCATCACTAGTACATAAAAAGCAAGACAGCATTCTCACCTTCAGTGGTACACTGCTTCCTTCTGGTTCTTCTTCTATCTTGAAGTCTGTTGTTCCTCTGACATTCACTTGATTGCTGCAGTTGAACAGAACCAAGTTCGATCACAGAGCTACACTGTTTTAGACAAAAGCAACAACTCCAAAATGTCTTTACGGGCTGTCAATAAGTAATCTGACAAATATCAGTGCACTGATAATTCAAACGCCATTGCTCCAAGAGCCATCTCACAAGGCAAAACAATATCATTTACTAGCAAGTTTTAACAATGGTGTGTTTGAATGAGTTCTAGCTGACCTTTGGTTGCATGAAGAGCTCTCTTCAGTGTATTCAACATTTTCTTTAATTTTTGGTAGGTTTTTCCCACTGAGCTTTTTCTTCAGGCCTAGAGAATAAATATTTAGTTCAGTAATGATAATTTCAATATTAGAATTTAATTATTTTTTCTAACGGGGAACCTTTACCTGTTCCCACCTTCCACACCCATAACACTTTTTGACCCTATTATCACAAACAATGTAAAATCTGAATTTGCTTCTTTCAGCAGTATATCAAGACAAAACAAAAAACAGACTTAAAGAAATACTTCTGGTGTTTTAGAAACTGGTTGATTAAAAGCAAAAAAAAACCCCACCACCTTGGAAGCAACCTTTACCTTGATTCAAAGTAGTTTGAGTATAAATCAGTTTTAAATGGAGTTTATTAAGAGTATCAAGGATTTCTACATAAACTGGTCCTCACTGTATATAATCCCAAATGGCATTAATGACACAATTAATCAGAAAGCATCAAATTTCAGAGTCATATTTTCTTATCCTAAAACTAATTTTATGTTATTTAGCTTTGTGCTTTTCTTTCATTATCCAAGAGCCACAAACAGCCAAACTTTCCAGAGTTACACTTTTATGACCACAAAGGAGTGTCCAGCCCCGCACTAAAAACTGGGTCTGAAACACTGCATTCTCCCAGGGCCACACAGAGCCCTTTGGTTGAAGCTTCCTGGGAATTCAGGACAGGATGATATATGGACAGGACTCATCCTTTTCCTTCTTTTTTTTCACGGATATGGAAGACCTCCAGGTTGCTGGTTGCACCCAGTCCTGTGCACAGGAGCACTAAATATATACAAGAGCAGGAGCCAGCAGAGCAGGAACAAGGCAAAAACAAACGTTCACTGTACCCTCTAACAGCAAAGCTTTACTTTTAAATTACTAAGATCAGCCCAGTATCAAGACATCCCACGCTGGTCTTCCCTATATTCTGTCAGCCTTTGCTTGATTCCCATCCCTTCCCTTGAACTCCATTTTTTTCTTAACAGGTCTCAAATTCTTAGCTTCCTATCTGCTGCACTGCGTTCAACAACGAGGCAGCTCCTTTTGAATAACGACTTTACGCAATTCTTACGGTATTCTCTCAAAGGTGAGCAAGGCTTTTGTCTTGCCATTTCTAAATGTTCCCTTCCAACTTGATTAAATGGAGGGAAGGCACTTTACAGAAGGAAAAATCCTTCCTATTGCTAACTAGCAGCTAAATAGAACACTCCTGTTTCCAGCCTGCTTTCTGCAAGCCGTGAGGAACATGGATAACAAGAAACCCCTTCCCAACCTCACACAGGACTCGCTGCGCTGGGCACAGGTGTGAGGAACAAACCCTTGCGGGGGGACACCGAGATCGCTACTACGAAAAACCTTACCCGGATTACCCTGCCTAGCATCTTTACCCACGAGAACACACCGGACAAAACACAGCGCAGGGTCCTGTTCCCCCTA
>NW_008236219.1:587006-599548 GCF_000691975.1 Corvus brachyrhynchos | reverse complement strand
GCAGGGAGCCTCTGTGGGCAGGGACACCTTCAGTGGACTGGGCGGATTGGGTGGCTCCGTGCCCCGTCCGACCCGGCCTGGAACACTCGCAGGGGGCACCGCCCTCACAGGGCAAAAAGTCGTGTATGAAAATGGAGTAAATAAATCGTTTGTGTGATACTCCCTGTACTGGTCAGACCCCGTGTTTCAACTTAAATTTGTAGAGAGGAGGAATCTCGTTGCTTCGTTACATGAAAAAATAGAGCGTATAAAATCATTGAATGATTTGGGTTGAAGGGACCCCAGAGATAATCCTGTTCCAACCCCCTGCCACGGGCAGGGACTCCTTCTGCTACACCAGGTTTTTCCAAGCCCCATCCAACCTGGCCTTGGACACTTCCAGGCGTTTCTGGATTTCCAAGTTAAGGGAGATACAAGTGCACACAAAAAAAACAGAATAGAGCCCGAATGCTTTAAAACTTTATTGGTTTAGACACAGTCTGAAAAAATACTATGCATTCCCAACTGTCAATTCATATTAAACAAGCATATACATTTGGTTATATTATTACTGATTTAAAAATTTAAAAAACGAAACCATTATAGAAAGACTGCTCCATCTTCCGAGAACTTTGCAACAATTTGTTCTCATAGGAGATTGCTAAAATCAGTCTCATGTTCCAATATTCCTTTGGTTGTTACTTTATTTTACATAATTTATTATTTTTATTTATTATGTTTAGTTTAGGCACACATTCCAAATGACTTCATACTGATGGTGAGGACAAAGTACTGGAGGAAAAACAGATTTTATAAAAGAGCTTTTATTGTATGTCAGTTCATGAGAAAATCTTATGAGCAGTCTTGAGAAAGGTGGAAATTTAGTTCTTTACAAAAGTTTCCATAGATGACTCTTTGATATACAGGCTAATATAACAAAACTGAAAAATCTTTAATAACAGTTAAGATTTTTTTTGTACACAAATGTATATGTTAAATTTTACCCCCTTCCCTTTCAGTTCAAAATACAATAGGCAACACTTACCAAAACGCCTCATTTGTTGGCTGCTTGTACTTTGCTAAAATACATAACAAAAAGCTGAAATGAAGGGCTTAAAGGGACTCCAGATGCCTCAGAAAACATTTTTCTTTGGAGGAATTCAAGGGATCTAAAACTTCCTCACTTCTGGGCTACAGGCATCCAGATTTCTTCTCTGAAAAGCTTCATTGTTTCATAGGAGCAAAGCTGGTATAGATACCACCAAATGTGCAAAATACTGAAGAACATCAATTCCAAGAAGAAACAATGATTTAATTCTGAATTTTTTTCCCCCAGAGAAAACCAAAGTGAACTAAAGATACAAAAAGTATGCCAATAGAATTGCCTCTAAATAAAATGCTTTTCCAGTTTTTCTCTAAGGCATCAAGAGGTCTTTAAGTAACCTATTACCATGCAAAAATAGTATATTCTTTCCCAGTTTACATTCATCTTGTAGCATTTATTTACATATAGATCAGCAGTTTGTGCTTTTAACACATGTAAAACTAAAAAAAAAAATCTAAGTTTTTTTATTTCAGATATTTAAGTCAGATTATTTTGTTACACACAAGGATTTTGTATTCATGGCAAAAATGAGACTGGACTTTACTGTTGGTGATAGATACTGACTAACAGTTAGGACAGATTGCAAAATGCTACTTTATCAATAAAAATTCACCGTCTCTGTCTCACCTGATGTGCATCAAGCATTTTAACCTGCAAATGTGCCTTTCACAACAGAATTACTCCATGTATTTCCTGCCCACATGGGGTTAAAGACTCTGGTCTAGTTTCTGCTCACACTTTGTGCATTTTGGCAGAACATATTTTTCTCTGTGCAATATATCAAGCAAAGAACATACAAAATATATAACTAAGCAAGAATCTCTTCCTGGAAAATGTATTTTATTCTGGTTTTTTATATATAAGACAATCTTCCAGTGATTCCATAGGCATAGCACCAGGCCCAGGAAGCACCTCCCATGTTTAACAAGTCCAAGAATGCAGTATTGTGACAGCAAAACTGACTGCTAAAAGAGTCTCCACTCTTTAAGATGAATAATAGAAACTAATTTTGTAATTAGTTATCTTAAGGTAAAAAACAAAACAAAACAAAAACAACCTAAAGCCAAACAACTGGTTATTGGACAGCCCTGGGGATTTTTCCTTGGTGGTCACAAGAAGTGTTTCAGTTTAAGAAAGCTCAATACAAAATAAATATTCCCGGAATTTGAAGAGAAGCAGGACTGAGCCTAGCTCATGCCTTATGCATGTCTCCTTTCAGGTGTTAATCTCTTACAACATCATTATGATTAGAGTGAGAGAGAGTGACCTGCAGAGAAAAATCTGATTATACCAGTAGAAAAGAGAGCTTTTAGTTTATTTATATAATTTTTCACAAGTTCTGAAAGCATTCACAGTTTTGGTGTGACAACAATTTCTCTCAGCTTTTGCATCATCCAAGTGTGGCCAAGTCTGCATTTTTTCTTTCTTATTCTTTTGGTGTTCATATATTTGGCTCTAGTGCATCCAACATTTTGCATCACATACCAAAAGAAGAATAATAGATATATTATTCAGCACCATGTATGTAAAAATAACAGCCATCTAAGCTGTAAATGAACTCATATTGGGATCTTCTATACTTATACAGAGTTTAGTTATCTCAAAAAGCCTGAAATCATCTTAGGAGAAAAGTAAATTAAATTCAAATGGTGAAAAAATATCAGTGAAAAATAGCTTTTCTCTACTTACCTAGATGACTAGGGTTTGGGGTTTTTTATATTTTAAAACTCTCGCATTAAAATAGGAAATTATACTGAACTTAATTCTCCATTGTTTCGAAGGTTGTATATGTAATGACTGTCTTTTGGCTGATACAAAAAAGGATATGAACTACACTCCACTGAGATGAAAATCCTTTATGACTTGACCTAAAGAACCAGATTTTATGCAATAATCCCTATCCTATAGATGTGGTGCACACAAATTCCCCAGGGATGTTGTTGCAGCGTACCTTGGTGAAAAATGAATGTATGATCCCATCAGATCTCAGATATTTCTTTACTTGCTTTGGACTGGTATGAGTCATTGCACTGGAATCAAATGAGGAATCAGGCACATAAAGGGATTCAGACAAACGCACAGTTGATAAATCAAACTGCCACATTCTTTGAGTCATTATGTTACTGATACAGTTTCCTATGTATCATTTTATTCTGAAATCACTGCAATAAATCAGTCTTTGTATAACACTAACTCATTAATTCTATTTATTTAATTTGGAAGCATGCAATGGAACTTCAGAGAGAAAATACTGCTTAGATTAAAAATTTAAACTTTTAGCTTCAAAAGTTTACAGTGGATTCTACTATAAGAGAGAAAATAAGTGTGCTTCCACTGTCCTAGCAAAGATCTAGCAGGCACAGCTCCATGCTAGTATGCACTGGTGCAACAAACATTAGTTAGTATAATACACACAGATATTTAGGACCCTGTTTAGCAGAAAGAAGCCACCAACAGTCCAAGTATTCAAGCAACTTGACATGACAGTTTTCTCTTTGTCTCGTCCCATGCTTTGTACCAAAAGAGAGTTCTAGAGTCTGTTCCTACTCGTTGTGAGACTTATCCCCTTTCTGATGACCACAGAAATCTAAGGTTTCATCCCAGACAACTTGCTGTTTATTCCAGAGAGGCCACTGGAAGTGATGCCAATGGGATTTGATGCTTCCAGATCTCTGAACATACAGACGTTTCCATAGCAGGCCTTTCTGCCACCACATCCACTGTTCTGCCATACACTGACACCTTGCACAGCGACAGCTAACACAGCCTTTAGCCCACCCCTGTGGGTCTTTCGGGGCAGTATTCCTTCCCCTTCCATGGTCAGACAAAGGATGCCCTCCACTGCTGCACCTCAGGCTGGCATTTTCCCAAACCCTTTCATTTTGCTAAGCCCCATCCAGAATCATAGCTTATTCCTTGTGCTCCGTTTCTTTAGCGCTGTTTCTGAATTGGAGTTAGTCCAGCTGGACTATGCAGTATTAACAGCATGTAAAGTAATAAATTAGGGATTGGGAGCATAAGGATTATTGTGAACTCCCACCTAAAGCCACCACAGAGCCAGCGATGCTTTTACAACCTTCTCAGTTTGAGCAGTTCAGATCTCCATGACTGCACTGGACTGAAGGAGCCCTAATGCAGAAACAGCATACCATGGATAAACTGTGTTTGGATGAAAAGGAAATAGAGGGAATTCTATGCTACCGCTTCCTACCCTGTTCTTGTAATTTCAAGGTAACATTAATCCGCTAGATGTAATATACTAATAGGTCTATTAAGTACAAATAGTGGGAGATTCCTTCCTATTTCTATTCTGGTTGTTAGGTCATCAATGATTAAATCAAATCAATGTCATTTATGTCCTGAAAAATATAAAAACTATCACTTATTACATAAACCAATATCCAGCTTGAAGTTCCAAATCAGGGAAAATAGAGTTTTACTTTCACCATCAATCACTGATTATTTGAGGTAGACCACATTATTGAATTATCCATTATTTTAGTTTCTAATATATTAGGTTATATACAATCAAATATCAACAGACATAGGTAAAATTTTCCCTATTTTAATTAGAAATGCTTGTAATTTTAATAATATATGCTTCCATAATTTACTTGGTCATAGATTGAAATTTCTGCGTATTTTGTGGCAATTTAGCGTAATTCATAGTAGTGCCCTACCGTGTGCCTAGAGTAAAAAAGAAATTGTATCACACCTGATGGCAAGAAGAAGGGAAAAAATGCTTAGTGATGAAATCCTAGAAAAATGAAAGGCTCAAATATAAGATTCAGATGCTTATCCATTTCAGCAGTGTCGTTCTGGCTCTGTACTTTTTGAGTATTATTCTAATATTGCTATGAAGTCCATCACTCAGGAGATTCTTCCCATTATTTCAGATGGAGATGCTTGAATATAGCTCTTCTATTTGTTTTTTGAAGTAATCTCTCAGTTCTGGTCTCTTAGCCTTTAATGTTGGTGTCAACAAACCGTTTTGCACCGAGAACATATCAGAGTGAATATAAATGGCTTTGACCTAAAATAAAAGACGGATGTATTTATAGCAAAGGTTACAGGCATCACACTCAATAAGCATTAACTTTTTATGCCAGCCTTGCGGTGCTTCCCTCCGGTGGTGCCTCAAGTCCAGGGCACTCTTCTGCTGAGTCCCCAGGATTTCCCTCCCCTGCCCACAGAAGGGGGCTCTCCAAGAGAATGAGCACATAAACCTCTTTTCTGTATGAAACCAAGGCCAGAGCACAGCAAGGCAGCGCACAGGGACAGCGTGATACCATCACTGCAGTTTCACACAGCTGAAAGGCAGTGGGGGTGAGGGCAAGCGTGGGGAGTTGTGCTAGGCAACTTCACCTTAACCCCACTGCAAAAGTAAACAGCACTGATTCAATCTTGCAAAATTATTGTGAAGCTTTGCAGGCACAAAGCATGTACACGATGATCATCTTTGTGGAAGAATTTTAGCTAATTAAAGTGACACAAATCTTTTAGACTGTGCAAATGGCATTTCAAAAGGCTGCCCTTCGAAGCAGTGGCTCTGAGCACAGCAGGGAGCCTGGCAGCACAGATGGGAGCGAGCTTTTCCTTCCCATGCTGGTGTGGGAGAAAGCAGAAAACTGCTGCGTGACTGGTCAGAGTCCACCGATTTAAGACAAAATTCCCAAGCCATCTGCTGCTTTTGTGATTCCCCAAGCCAGACTGCTTTGCAGTTTGTTCAGCTGGGAGTTCCAGGAATATAGGCTGAAAATCCATTTTCTATTCCTTTAGATATGTGATTCATCTTTCTCTGCAAGCATCGTGGTCCAGGGCCACCCCCCATGACATCCTTTATAAATCAGTGTTCGTGCTATTAATGCTCCCCCATTTGCTGCACTGGCTTTCAGAGCCTGGAAGCTGATGGTTTTAGAAGCCAGACTTGTCATTCCCAAGACAGAGATCCAAGCTGCAGAAAAGGATGAGGATGATAAAGAGTATCCCCATAAACAGGGGATCCCATCCCATGGGAACATTAGCCACAGTATCTGGCTCAAAGTTTGGTTTTAAGATTACATATTGCAACAGAGATGAAGTTTTGAAGCCCTTTAGTTTTGAAAACTGTATCATGTAGTTTTTATTCTATTCTATTGTTATTTTATTCTAATTTTTAGAACGATGACAAGGCTTTCCTCACTACTTTATACTTTATTAATTGAAAACTGCTGGTAGAATCGATTACTTGAGGATATTTCATACTGTGAAGACCATTGCAGAGGCAAACAAGACTTAGTAGCACAAAAGATTATGTGCATTAAAAACTATGTTTTACACTGAATTATTTTAAAATAAATTTTTTGCTATCATTCCATTTGCATAGGCAACTGAGAAGTTAAGATTAATAGGGCTATGTTTAATGATGCTTCTGCTCCACTCCGATATGGTGAATTACTCATTAGAATTATCACCCCGAAACAGTCTAAACAAAAGCAAAATTATGCTAATTATATGTAATGAATAAGATGTTAATTTTTTTTAACAGAAACAAGCATTTGACATTTTAAAATGGGGTGGATAATTTTTCTGTGTTTTTAATGCTATGTAATCCATGGTTGATTTCAGATCTCCTTCTGAAGTGTTTGTAGCTCTATTGCAGAAATATTTACACAAGCACCAGGAAAGAATTAGTGCCCAGACTGAAAATAAAGAAACCAGCAGCATTTTGAGGTCAGGTATAAGCACAGTAATTAGTGACCCAATTTCTAACAGAGCTTTCAGTGTCATAAAAGTCAGACTCCTACAGATGTTTATCTTGACCTCTGCTTGTCAATCTGGAGAGTATCCATGTCCCCAGTTTAGACTTTGACCTCTGCACCCAAAACTTTCACTAAATTTAATTCAAATTTCAAGCATGGGTGGGAAGCAGAATCACAGCAAATACATTTTTCCAAAGGAATAAATACAACTTGCTAGCAATAAAGCTCTTTCCAAAAACATCATGTACAGCTGCAACAAAGATTTGTAGTAACATAACATATGCTGACAAATCCCTCTTCTATACAGACAAATTGCCTGTCTGACCACACTGAATGATGTGTTTAATTTTACCTGCTCAAAGGAGTGAAGTCCACTCTCCTTCCCTAACCGTACCATGTCTTCCATTATCGCTTGCTGCAGTTCCTGCATTAAAACACAGAAATTCCTTATGAGCTACCACAGTCACTGTTCTCCAAAAACGTTTCTGAGTAAAGTTCAAGTGCTTTACTAACAGTTAATGTGTAATTAGCAAAATTCTATTAAAGTGCATAAACATTAAACTTGAGTGTGGTGATGTTAAGTCTCCCCTTGGTATGAAAAGTAAGGTTCTGTTTTCAAACCAGCTATGTGACCTAGCTGTTAAATTTACAATCCTTCAGCCATCTGCCAGACTTCAATGCAGAATTATTGCTCACAGACACCAGTGGGATGGTTCAGTGGCATCAGTGTTCACTGATGAGATCCAACGCAGTTCCTCAGTATTAGAGAGCACGTTTTTAAGGCTGGGGTCCTTTTCATAGAATCATAGAATGTCCTGAACTGGAAGGGACCCACAAGGATCATGAAATCCAACTCCCAACCCTGCACAGAACAGTCCCAAGAGTCATACCATGTGCCCTAGAGTGTTGTCCAAATGCTCCTTGAGCTCTGTCAGACTTGGTGCTGTGACCAGTCCCCTTGGGAGCCTGTTCCAGTGCCCAACCACCCTCTCTGGGAAAAACCTTTTCCTAACATCCAACCTAAACCTCCTCTGACACAACTTTAGGTCCTTCTCTCTGGTCCTGCTGCTGGTCACCACAGAGAAGACCAGTGATAAGTCTTATTTAGTTGTCTTATTTAAGAAATCTAAGCAAACACAACCTCTCCTCCTGCTGTACTGTTGTTCTCTGCAAGACAGACTCTTGGCCCCCCACACTAGAGCTGGCAGAAGTCTGTACCACCAGTCAACACACATCACTGGATCCAGGTCAACCCTGCTGAATGTTCAGTGAGGAAATAATTCTTGTCACTGAGATCATCATTCCTAGACACAGTATTGTGCACACATAATGCTACCGCAAAAAAAAAAAAAAAAAAAGTCTGTACTGCAGATACGAACCTTATTTTTACAGAGTTCTGCATATGTTCCTTCAAACCCTCTTTTCTTTGCCCAACCTGGCATAACTTCGGAATCAGGCACCACAATTCCCACCAGGAAAGCCTGTAGGTAAAGGAGAAGGAGAGTTGCAGGCGAAAGCTGGACCACATTCCAGGCTCTACATTGAAGTGAATACACAAGTCAGCTGAATTTCTGCATGTTTACCCCTTCTTGTTTAATTATATCAATAATTTGCTAACATATCATCATGAAGTACATTCTGATGTCTGTGCCTTTTTCTCAGATAAACGGTTGTCTGTGACTGTGCATTTACCAGCAGGTTTAATACCCTCGTTTGGGTGTGTGTTCTTGGACATTAATAACTCACATGCCCTGCATGCCCCAGACAAACTCTCATGCCAAGGGAAGGCTCATGCTTGTGAGCCTTGAATGCAGAGGATGAATTGCCATGGTTTCAGAATCTGTAGGTGTGTGTATAAATGTGCAAATTAACAAAACAAGATGTCAGAATGGGCAGGCAGTGTTGGGGGGCAGCAATGGCTTTGCCTTTGCTTGGCTTACCACAGGCATGGTGGCAAAGGACAGCACTGGAAACCCAAAGAGTGACACCAAAGCCAACTTAAAGGCTTCATCTTTGGCCACAGCATTCTTTAAGCTGCTCAGGGTCCTGCCTAGCTGGCAGCCAACTCCAAAGCAGGAGGGAGACAATGTGGCGTGATCCACTCACATTTTCCCTCTATTCATGCCCAGCTCTCTGTCTTCTAACTACAAAGAGTAAAGTAAGATTTTCTGAAAACTGGGTTTGTACCTGCAGGCTGTCTCCGTGGACATAGATTTGAGCAACAGGGTCACTGCGGATATAGATATTCTCTATCTTCTCCGGTGCAATATATTCTCCCTGAGCAAGTTTAAATATATGCTTTTTCCGATCAATAATTTTAAGGGTCCCATTCTGTTAGGAGAAAGAAATGAGAATTCCCAGGGAAGTTATTTAACCACAGAAACTCAGCAAGCAGTCTGTCTTTAACAGAGCTTTCAATTGCCTGTTGTGCTTTCAAATGCTTCACTGACATATCGAGCTTATTCTGCCAAATATAAACTTAATCCTGTATACAGATAGACCTGCTTGGAAACCTAAGTTCAGTCCTCTAAAATTTACATGGGATAATACAATTGCCATAAGAACTCTGTGTGTGTCCAGTACGCACAGGTAACCATTTTCCAATGTCTCCTGTGTGAAGCCAGCCCTCCTGGTCCAGTGCCTCAGCTGTCCTCTCTTCATCTTTCAAGTAACCTTTGAACACATTGGGTCCTTTCACACAGATCTGCAAAACAGCCAGGGGTGATGATGAATTATTTTCTTATTCTGCTATAAATACAAGTTAAGTAGTAACTCACAAAATTTGAAATATCTTAATGACTGTGCTCCATGAAACTAAAATAGATTGGGTTATTAAACTATCTATGGATTTTTTTTCAAGCTAATGGAAATATGAAGTAGGGTTTGCAAAACTGATTTGCTTGAAGTTGATTTGCATTCCATTTGCAGTTAAAAATAACCAAGTTATTGAAATAAGTTTAATTTTTGGGTAGTATAGAAATGATAGCAATGTAGAAATCACAGCAATTCAGCTCTTCTTAGCTGAACTAATTAATTCAGTCTTAGCAGTTCAAGGAATCAGGCTGGAAGTACTGCCACAGCTCCTTTTTCATTAATTCTTTGCTGCTCTACTGTTAAACTGCCATTTTCCTTTCCTGATTGCACTACGTAACACATCAGCAACCATGCACCCTACAAAGGTAAAATGCTTCTATAATTATATAACTACTTCATACAGTGTTACCTAGTGAGAATTTGATACAAAAATGTGATTTGCTACCTCTCCTTCTCCTTTGGAAGCAAAATAATTCAGTTCTTCCACATCCTTCAATCTGATTAAGTTACAGGGCAAAGGGGCTCCTACATGACCTGGAAATCAAAGTTATCAAGTCACTTTTCATCTCTCCTATAAACAATAATTAGCATTTTATCATTAGTTACTTGCATAGTTGTAGATACACTGGATGTTCTTGCAGGAGCTGTGTCTATAGAAATAATTTCCTTAATTAAGGTTTTGCACGATTGAAACTAAATACCAACACCTCTTCTTCGGCTATAAAACCTATTTTGAAATAGCATAGAGTGGTTTGGGTTGGAAGGGACCTTTAGAGCTCATCTCATTCCAACCCCCTGCCATGGGCAGGAACACCTTCCACTAGATCAGGTTTCTCCAATCACCATCCAACCAGCCCTTGATGTTACAGTCCAGAATTTCCTAAAGGAATGTGCATTTCTTTTATTTCTTCAAATGGTGGAAGAAAATCATTACCTGATGTCCAGTCACCTGGAGTTGTAAAGGTGCATCCAGCTGTGCATTCTGTTTGGCCATAGCCTTCATAAACCTGACAAAGAGACAGGTATCTTTAAAAGATCATAAAAGATTTCACTATTAAAAACTGAAATCCCAAGCATTGCCCTCTGTTGCACAGTCCTGTGAGCTGAGCCTGCAGCTGCAATGTGTGGGTGCCCATTTGCCACGGGGACACTGTCCCTGGCTTCTACTGTGTACGAAATTCCATTTACATGTCTAGGAAAGACCATGGCTGTATAACGTTGAAAATAGGGAGAAGATGAGTTGAGCACTTAGCCTTTGAGTCAAGACATACGCTACACTATGAGAAGAACTTATTAGTGGGAAAAAAGGGTATTTTTGTGGGACATTTTGAAAATCTACCCTTTTTATTTTTTCCCTGACTAATTTTAGGCTCTCAAATGAGACCTTTTAGTTCCCCTTGGATTCCTAATCACAGAGAAATAACGCAGTGGACATCTTAAGTGGGTTAGGCTGACATCTGAAGTTTAGCTCTCTCCATTTATATATAGAATAAAGCTTGTGTAATGAAGTACCCAGCACTTTCACAAACGCATTTAATTGCACATACTCAATTTGGTGCTGAGAGGTGGGTGGCATGAGCCTATGGGGTTTTTTTGGGAGATGCCCAGAATGAAAACATCGCTTGCCTGTTACTGCCATCCCAGGGCTGTTCCCACCCCACTGAGCTCTGGGAGTACCAGGACTCCGTGGCTGCCCTAAGGCCTACTGTTGGATCCATCTTAGTACGGCTGTCCTAAATGCAGTTCTGAGGGTCTAACCCATCTGCTTTCTTAAATACCAGGTATTCCCTTGCTAGCAGTGGATGAACATCCCTGAACAGTCACACAAACCCACCTGGCATCCGAGGGCCGCGCGGAGGAAGCCCAGGACAGTCGGGGACGCTGGGGCAGCACCTGTCACTATCATGCGGACACACCCCCCAAGACTTGCCTGTTTGGTGGCAGGAGGAAACAAAAGAAAGCATCAGAAACTACTACAGATGGCAAAACCATGAGCATTGCTTACAAAGAATTTGCACAAAATGCTCTCTCTAGGATGAGCAGGATTTCCTGCCCATGGCAAGGGGTTGGAATTAGATGATCTTCAAGGACTCTTCAAACCCAAACCATTCTGTGGTTCTGTGATGTGGCCATGAATGGAAATATGAACTAGCTCTGAAGCTTTCCTGAGGGATAAAACTCCATTCAGTGTACAGAGACCAGAGTGCCCACATGCCTGGCAGGACAAGCTGCTCAGCCTCAGCTCCTGCGACTTCTCTGCCTGGGCAGGCTGCAGACCTGGCTCTGGGAACTGCTGGGAAAAACAGACTCTTCCCCCGTCCAGTTTTCTTTGCTTGTTTACACCTCGTTGGTTTTAATGAATTGCCTCCCAAGCCCTCTAAAATAATGTTGTCCCTTTTCTAAGGCAGATGACCTTCAAATATTTCTGGAGAGTATTACATCAATTCCTGTGTCCCATTTTACTTCTTTCTCCTCCCCCTTCATTTCCTTTTCTTTATTCTAAAAGTAAAAAAGAAAACCCAGCACAAAAGCAAACAACTGCTGACTAAGTCTGCCCGTCTCGCCAACCCTTCCATCAATATGCAGCCTGGCTCGCTCCCGGCTGGGTAAACCCTGCTATCTTTGCACACTAAGGACAACTAATCCACAGACCACAAGTACAGTCAGTTTCTTTAGTTAAAAATAAAGTGGCATGTCTCCAGATAAGTCATCCAATTAAAAAAATGAAGTAATAAAAGCCTCCTGGAGTAGTACAGAGCCCAAAAAAACTGGTTTAAAGCCAATTTAATCTCTTTTTTACTGAGATGTGTGGCAAACAGGAGGGCATTCTGATTTCTTTTCTCATGGTTGGTGAACCATGATTCATGTGTGCATTTTTCTTTACAGCCTTATTCTTCTTTCCC